>NC_092711.1:68306062-68512062 GCF_047496885.1 Scyliorhinus torazame
ACTCGATGGGCCGAATGGCCTCCTTCTACACTGAGGGGATTCTATGATTCTCCATTGGACCCAATGATATATTCACTCACACACTGCAGCCTGACTCTTATTATTGGAACAGACACTGTGTTTGTTCCTCTCAAAGTGAGTGAACACTTTGCTGTTTCTCCTCTGGGCCCCATCTCCACTATTATTGTCTGATTGTCCCACTGAGACTCTCACTGTTATTATTGGACAATCAGCGAGTCAGACTGAGCCTGTGGCCGCTCTCACCATCTGGAACCGTCACAATGCCTGGGTGATTGACGGCAGCTCTGGACCAATAGAAGGTGGAGGGGCAGGACTGGAGGACGAGAGCGCTGGTCCTCCAACCAATGAATGAGTGGCGGGGCCCGCTGTGATTGAAGCATGTGCTGTGTGGGTAATGGAGATGCAGAAGGTCTGTGTCTTCAGATCCGAAATCGGTGAGAGGCGATTAACAATATGGAGGGAGCGAGAGATCGTGGGGGTGGGCGGAAACGTCGTGTAAAGCTGTTGTAAGCCGCAAACCTCGGAAAAGAGTTTAAGATTGTTTATAAATATGAGAAATGCCAATAAAAAGTTTTTTTTTTAAAAGGAAAAGAGTTTAAGGTACCCAGTTTGTACTGAGCGGAGCTACGGCTCCTCATGTTCGGCTCGGGTTAACGGCCGCCATCTTTACTGGATGTGCATCAGGGCGCACGCGCGTTTGTCATCTTTGTAGGGGGCGATGTTTCAGTGAGTGGGAGGAGCTTGTTCCCCATTGTTCAGAATGGAGGCAACTTGTCCATCAAACTGCGTCACCCTTTGAGTCCCAATGTCTTATTGATGATGCAAAGCGGTGGCAGAGATGGAAAGAAAAGGAAGCCAATCCTGCTCTCCGGATGTCACTGTCTCATTGGACGTCCTGTACCATGTGTCGAAAGCTCTGAGGCTCTGTTCAGCCACATGAAGACCCAGGGTAGAAACTCACAACCCTGAGTCAACAACACCCTCAAATCAGGGGAGTGCTGATGATAAGAGGGACAGTGTGCAGCGGTGAGGGGGAGGGCATGAGCGGTCATCCTGGACCAGGGAGCAGGAGGAGAGAATGTGGTGAATTTCTATCCTGGACTGATAGTGATTAATTTTGGAAACTCCTTTTACAGGGGATTAGTCGGGGTAGATTTACACACCGCAAATTCAAACCGGGAGAAATATTTATCTTTCCAGAATTTTATTTCTGGACTGACAGTGATGCCTTTGTAAACTTCTTTCACAGGGGCTTAGAAAGGGATTCGCAGACAGGAAACTCACAACCTATCCTCACATCAAATTCTGACAGCACCATTCGAGTTATCAGGACCTGGAGGTTATCAACCTTTGTGTGTAAGCATTGAGTTCAGATCATTACCACTCACTGTGTAAAATTTCTTCCTCATATCCCCCCTGTAGATCTTGCTCATAATCTTAAATCTGTGTCCCATAATCCTTTTACAATCTACTGATGGGAACAGATTTCTTTATCCTTTGCCGGGTTTGCTGTGGTCGTTTCCGGTGCCTGGGTCGTGCTGGGTGGTTCGTCCAGATTTCACTCCATTTTTCTGTGTTTATAGTGGCCGAATGGGCTTGTACCAGTCCATTTTTGGATCCAGTTCACAATTGAAGTTCGCTCCAAGAATTAATTGATGTGTATCCCGGTCTGAGATAGGTCCCAACAATTTAATTTTAAAATGACACATCGTCCCAGTTAGGGGCATAGACATTCACCAGCACCACCAATGTACCCGCTGACCACCATGTATCTCCCATTAGTGTCCGCAATGACCCTAGTGACCCTTTATTGATTAAAATTGCAGCATATCGAGCCCTTCCGTCAAAGCCCGAGTGAAACACTTGGCTCACCCCTCAGCATCTGGTCGGATCTCTAACCCGCAAGTGAGTCTCCTGCAAGAACACCACACCAGCATTTAGAATCTTCAGGTGAGTGAAAACCCTTGACCTTCACTGGTTCACCCAATTCCTTTACGGTCCAGGTGACCAGCCCTGAATTAGGGGATCACCCCCCCGCCCCTCCCATCACGGTAGCATTGTGGATAGCACAATTGCTTCACAGCTCCAGGGTCCCAGGTTCGATTCCGGCACTGTCTGTGCGGAGTCTGCACATCCTCCCCGTGGGTTTCCTCCGGGTGCTCCGGTTTCCTCCCACAGTCCAAAGATGTGCAGGTTAGGTGGATTGGCCATGCTAAATTGCCCTTAGTGTCCAAAATTGTCCTTAGTGTTGGGTGGGGTTACTGGGTTGTGGGGATAGGGTGGAGGTGTTGACCTTGGGTAGGGTGCTCTTTCCAAGAGCCGGTGCAGAGTTGATGGGCCGAATGGCCTCCTTCTGCACTGTAAAATTCTATGAAAATCACGGAATCAGCCATTTCCACTGTGAGGGACTATCCAGCAAATCTTCAAAAAGTACAGGCATAGGGTCCACCCAAGATGACCGCCATACCCCTATCCTCAGAATAAATCAAAAACAGTTCTATAGTCATCATCAGTGAGCTACCATATTCCCCCCCATGCCCCCATTTCCCACCAACGCCCCACCTAGACACACAAATTGAAATCAAACACACTCCTCTAGCTCTGACCCAGAAGCTAAGCTTGCCGAACCAGCCAAAACTGGTTCACCGGCTGCAGCTTCACCCACCCCCCTTCTCACTCCCATTCACCAGCTTACTGCTGCCGGGGCAGCTCTCTTAGGACACCAAGAAAAGCAAAACAACAATATTACCCACTTCGAGGGTAAAACATATTTCGGAATGCAGTCCCTTACTAGATCTAGTTTCCAACGGGCCCGTCTCTCTCTCTCCTCTCTCTCGCTCTCCTATCTCTCTTGCCCCATAAGTGGAAAAAAATAATTGGGTACTCGAGATTTATTTTAAAAAAGAAAATCTTTTCCTATGGACAGAACAGACAAACATTTTGTCTTCCACATTCACAGGCCAATGATATTCAGGTCCTGATGAATGGAGTGACTTAAGTCTTGATGTGAAGTTTGATTTGAGTTTCCATCTGGTTAACCGAGGACCGGGGTTTGATCCCGGCCCGGGTCACTGCCCGTACGGAGTTTGCACATTCTCCCCGTGTCTGTGTGGGACTCACCCCCCAATCCAAAAAGATGTGCAGGTCGATGAATTGGCCTCGCAAAGATTACGCCTCAATTGGGGGAAAAATATTGGGTACTCTTTTTAAAAAAAAAAAAACTTTTAATTAAAAATAAACAAAAGACATCACTGTCAATCCAGGGTAGAAATTCTAAACAGACAATTCTAGTTTCTCTTGAACATTTGTTCCTCTCTTGTTCCCCCAAAGCTGTAAATCCCCGTCCCACACACTCTCCCTCCTCCCTGGGCTGAAATCCAAACCCATCTCACCATCTGCACCATTTCTTTCCTCCACTCCCAGTTTTCTCCCTCCCTCTCCTCTGCCTGGGTTCAGTTCTCCAGCTCCTGTCTGCAGACTGACAATAAAATCAATGGGTGTTATTGGGGGGTTTGGGGCCTCCACCGGGTGTTTGTGAATTCTTCCCTCCCGCCTGCCAGGGTTTCCTTCCTTGCCAGAGATCAGAGTCCTCATTGATGCTTTGAGCCCAACCTGGAACCACGCTAAATTGCCCCTTAATTGGGGAAAAGAATTACATGAAGGTTAGCGGCTGCACAAAGTGTTTCCATCTCCTCCCACCCATCTCCTTAACAGGTTGACGCATTTATTTGACTGACTAAAAGGATGGTCTCTGGCAGCACAGTGGTTAGCACTGCTGCCTCACAACACCAAGGACCCGGTTCGATCCTGGCCCCAGGTCACTGTCTGTGCGGAGTTTGCACATTCTCCCCGTGTTTGTGTGGGTCTCAGCTCCACAAACCAAAGATGTGCAGGGTAGGTGGAATGGCCACGCTAAATTGCACCTTAATTGCAAAAAAAAAATTGGTTATTCTAAATTTATTTCAAAAAAGGCTTGTCTCTTTCCTCATGTTCACAATTAAAGGGGTGGGTTCCCCAGGAGATGGCTGGCATTTCAGGGCAATTAAATTAATAATGGACAGGGATATGTCCAGTGTTGTTACATGGTACAGATTAGATATATTATTTACCGTTGTGTAATAAAGTAAATGTAATATTTTTCACTTTGTAATATAAGACTGTAGCTACGTTATAGATTTCCAGTCGTCTCTTCCCTCAGAGGGTTGTTAGTCTTTGGATTTCTCTTCCACAGGGACCAGTTGTAACTGGGGGTCATTGAATATATTGAAGCACAAGTTTGACAGATATTTTATTGACAATGGAGTTAAGGGTTATGGGGAACAGGTAGGAAAATAGAGAGAAAGCTGAGATGAGGAGGCATTTCTTCACTCGAGGATGTGGTGAAGCTTTGGAATTCTCTACCCCAGAGGAATGTGAAGCCTCAGTCATCAGGTATGTTCAAGACAAATATTGCTAGGTTTCTAGATATTGAAGATATCGAGGGATATGGGGACCATGTGGGAAAATGGTGCTGAAGTAGATCGGCCAAGGATCTCAATGAATGGTTGAGTAGACTTGGTGGGCCGAATGGCCTACTCTTGCTCCTATTATAATCTCTGTGTCCTGGTCAGGAAGCAGTGAGCTGAGCTCTGATCTGTCAATCAACATGAATCAGCACCTTCAGGAGAATTGGGAGGGTGAATATTAGATACAGCAGAGTGAGAATGGAGTGAGATTGTGCGGGATGGAGATTTACAGCTTTTGGAGAACAATGGAGGAAATTACATTTCATACGAACGAGAATTGTCTGTTCTGAGTTTCTATCCTGTACTAACAATGATGACTTTTGCTAATTGTTTTCAAAGGATATTGGAAGAGGAGGAATTATAGACAGAAATCTCAAAGGTCACGTCTCGATGTGACAAACTCAATCGATTCCTCTTGAACTGAATATCCTTGGCGAGAAGGCAAAATATTTGTCCGATCTGTTGGCTTCAAAAGATTTTAAACGTGAGTGTGACTGGAAAAGCACCGAGACCCACACAACACACACCCGAGTAAGAGTGTTCCATTGAACTGACTGTGGAAAGAGCTTTAACTAGTTACACAGCCTGAAAAAACATCGCACCATTCACAGTGAGGAGAGACAGTGCACATGTTCTGTGTGTGGACAAGGCTTCCACTGATTGTTCAATCTGGAGAGACACAAGGAGACCCAAAACATGGAGAAACCGTGGAAATGTGGGGACTGTGGGAAGGGATTCAGAGTCCCATCTCGGCTGGAGTCTCATCGACGCAGTCACACTGGGGAGAGGCCGTTCACCTGCTCTGTGTGTGGGAAGGGATTCGCTCAGTTATCCACCCTCAAGTCACACCAGCGAGTTCACACTGAGGAGAGGTCATTCACCTGCTCTCAGTGTGGGAAGGGATTCAGTGATTCAGCCGCCCTGCAGAGACACCAGCGAATTCACACTGGCGAGCGGCCGTTCACCTGTTCTGTGTGTGGGAAGGGATTCAGTGATTCATCCAACCTGCGGGAACATCAGCGAGTTCACACTGGGGTGAGACCATTCACCTGCTCCCTCTGTGGGACGGGATTCACACAGCTATCCAGCATGCAGAAACATCAGCGAGTTCACACTGGGGAGAGGCCATTCACCTGCTGTCAGTGTGAGAAGGGATTCACACAGTTATCCAGTCTGCAGAGACATCAGCGAGTTCACACTGGGGAGAAGCCATTCACCTGCTCCCTCTGTGGGAAGGGATTCACACAGTTATCCATCCTGCAGACACACCAGCGAGTTCACACTGGGGAGAGGCCATTCACCTGCTCTTAGTGTGGGAAGGGATGACATAGAAAATAGGAGCAGGAAGAGGCCATTTGTCCCTTTGCGCCTGCTCTGCCATTCATTATGATCATGGCTGATCATCCAACTCTTTTCACAGCAACTTCATTGCAGTGTGAATGCAAGCCTACTTGTGACAATAAAGATTATTCTTCTTAAGATGTGCAGCGTAGGTGAAATGGCCACGCTAAATTGCCCCTTAATTGGAAAAAAGAATTGGGTATTTTAAATTTTTAAAAAAATCATTAATCTGTCTTCTGAACATCTGGGCTCCTAGCACCGATCCCTGCGGTACCCCACTAGTCAGTGCCTGCCACTTTGAAAAAGACCATTAATTCCTACTCTTTGTTTCCTGTCTGCCAACCAGTTTCTTGTCCATCTCAATGCACTACCCCTAATCCCGTGTGCTTTAATTTTACACACTAATCTCTTGTGAGTGATTTTGTCAAAAGCCACCTGAAAGTCCAAATATACCACATCCACTTGCTCCCCCTTGTCAACTCTACCAGTTACACCCTCGAAGAATTCCAGTCAATTTCGTCAAGCATGATTTCCCCTTCATAAATCCATGCTGACTCTGTCCGATCCTGCCACTGGTTTCTAAGTGCTTTGCTATAAAATCTTTGATAATGGATTCTAGAATTTTTCCCACTGCTGATGTCAGGCTTACTGATCTATAATTCCCTGTTTTCTCTCTCATTTTAAATAGTGGTGTTACATAAGCCACCCTCCAATCTGCAGGAACTGCTTCAGAGTCTATAGAAGGTGACCACCAATGCATCCATTATTTCTAGAGCCACTTCCCTCAGTACTCTGGGATGCAGATTATCAGGCCCTGGGGATTTATCGGCCTTCAATCCCATAAATTTCCCCAACACCATTTCTTTACTAATATTGATCTCCTTCAGTTCCTCCCTCTAACTAAATCCTGCATTCCCCAACATTTCTGGTATCTGATTTGTGCCCTCATTTGTGAAGACAGAACCAAATTATGTATTTATTTGCCCAGCCATTTCTTTGTCCCCTATTATACATTCCCCTGTTTCTGGCTGAAAGGAACCTAAATGTGTCTTCACCAATCTTTTTCTCTTCATGTACCCATAGGAACTTTTACAATCAGCCTAATTTTCTGTATTCGGCCATTCCCAACATCACCACTGCAGTTTGGGGGTCTCTTTACTAATTTATTTTCCCCTTAGTGTTTCTGAGCTCTACCCATACAGATTGCACATTGTTGGAGCTAATATCCTTCCTCACTATTGCATTAATTTCCTCTTTAACCAGCACTGCCTCGCCACTGCCTTTTCCTTTTTGTCTGTCCTTCCTAAACACTGAATATAGTCAGTTCCCATCCCTGGTCATCCTGCAGCCCTGTCTCCATAATCCCCATTATCTCACTCCCGTTTACGTCTGTTTGCACAATTCACTCGGTTATGCCGTCTGCAGTCACACCACGGAGTTCATACTGGGGAGAGGCCGTTCACCTGCTCTCAATGTGCGAAGGGATTTTGTAATTCATCGCACTTACTGAGACACCAAGAAGTTCACAACTGATTACAGGGATTGGATTCTGCTGTTATTGTTTCTGTTCTCAATTACATCCAGGACTGCAGTTTGTTCATTCTGTTGGTCAATGGGGATGGTCAGAGGGTTTCTTTCTGCTGGACTGGCCGGTCTCACGACTTCGCCTCCAGTGGGCTGATTCTCTCTGAGCCTTCTTGTGAATATCTGGTTGCACATTTCATAGATCATTGAATTTACAGTGCAGAAGGAGGCCATTTGGCCCATCGAGTCTGCACCGGCTCTTGGAAAGAGCACCCTACCCAAGTCCACAGCTCCACCCTATCCCCATAACCCAGTAACCCCACCCACCACTAAGGGCAATTTTGGACACTATGGGCAATTTAGTATGACCAATCCACCTAACCTGCACATCTTTGGACTGTGGGAGGAAACTGGAGCACCCGGAGGAAACCCACGCACACACGGGGAGGATGTGCAGACTCCGCACAGACAGTGACCCAAATCAGGAATCGAACCTGGGACCTGGAGCTGTAAAGCAATTGTGCTAACCACAATGCTACCATGCTGCCCTTTCACAAGGGGTGAAAGGGGGTTTGGAGGTTGGAAGATGTTTCATTGCCATTTCTGTTTAGAAACCCCAAAAAGCATGCCACATTGCCATGACGATGGGCTATGGTGGTTACATGGTTCTTTTTTTTTTTAATGTAGAGTACCCAATTCATTTTTTCCAATTAAGGGGCAATTTAGCGTGGCCAATCCACCTAACCTGCACATCTTTGGGTTGTAGGGGTGAACCCACGCAAATACGAGGAGAATGTGCAAACTTCACAGGGACAATGACCCAGAGCTGGGATTGAACCTGGGACCTCGGCTCCGTGAGGCAGCAGGGCTAACCCACTGCGCCACCGTGATGCCCGATGGTTCTTTTGTTTAAGTTATCTTGATGCTTCTCACAGAATATCAGGGTCTGAGGGGCATGTTGTCTGAGGTGCACTGGGAAACTGCATTAAATAGTATGGTGGGAGACAGGCAATCACTAATATTTAAGGAATTATTACAGATTTACACGGGGATCGGTTAGCTCAGTTGGCTGGATGGCTGGTTTGTGCTGAGTGACACCAACAGCACAGGTTAAATTCCCAAACCGGCTGAGGTTAGCCATGGTCGGTGTCAGTATTTATATTCCACATGATCCTCCACCCACCCCTCTATATCTCCCCATCAGCATCTCCTATTCTTTCTCCCTCATGTATGTATCTAGCTTTACGTTCAATGTATTCATGCTGTTCACCTCAACCACTCGCTGTGGAGTGAGTTCCACATTCTCGCCACTCGCTGGGTAAAGAGGTTTCTGCTGAAATTCTTATTGGATTATTGAATCCCTTCATAATCTTAAAGATAACATCAGGTCACCCATCAGTCTTCTCTTTTCCAGAAAAAAGCAGCCCCAGCCTTTCCTGAGTGTTAAATGCTGTCAGTTCTGTATATTATGAATCTTGCACTTTATCCAATGCCTTTATTTCCTTTTTCTAAATGGAGATCACCAATGTTGACAGTGCTCCCAGTGTAGTCTAACCCTGGTTCTAAACAAGTTGAACATTTTGTCCGTGCTTTTCAATTCTATCCCTCTAGAATGGAACCCTATAGATGAACCCAACACTTTAGGAAGGATGTGAAGTTCTTAGAGGGGGTGTAGAGGACATTTACAATAAAAATAATGTCACAAGTAGGCTTACATTAACGCTCCAAGGAAGTTACTGTGAAAATCCCCTAGTTGCCACACTCCGGAGCCTGTTCTGGTACACCGAGAGAGAATTCAGAATGTCCAATTCACCTAACCACATCTTTCGGGACTTGTGGGAGAAAACTGGAGCACCCGGAGGAAACTCACCCAAACACTGGGACACTCCGACTCCGCACAGACAGTGACCCAAACCGGGAATTGAACCGTGTAGAAGCCAGGTATTTCTAATACAACTAGTATAGGTAAAAGATAGCTGTTTAAGCATAAATATTTAGCCCCAGTTTTAAATACACATTTAAAAATGAGAATTTCAGCACCCATAACCTCAGGTCATCTCAAAACATATAGCTTCAATAGATACATGAAACAGCATAATTCCATCATAGATTAAAACAGCACAGTTGCAAGACAGTTTGACACTATGCTTGTGCTGCTGTCAAGGACAAGGGCTGAATTCCATGGCAACGAGGTGACAAGAGTCCAGTAACTAAAGCTCTATTGTTCTTTTTTCAAGCCATTAGTGATTACAGCGTGAACCACATTCCATAGAACATAGAAAATACAGCACAGAACAGGCCCTTCGGCCCACGATGTTGTGCCGAACCTTTGTCCTACATTAATCATAGATTATCATTGAATTTACAGTGCAGAAGGAGGCCATTCGGCCCTTTGAGTCTGCACCGGCTGTTGGAAAGAGCACCCTACCCAAACTCAACACCTCCACCCAACACCAAGGGCAATTTGGACATTAAGGGCAATTGATCATTGGCCAATTCACCTAACCCGCACATCTTTGGACTGTGGGAGGAAACCGGAGCACCCGGAGGAAACCAACGCAGACACTGGGAGGACATGCAGACTCCGCACAGACAGTGACCCAAGCCGGAATCGAACCTGGGACCCTGGAGCTGTGAAGCAATTGTGCTATCCACAATGCTACCGTGCTGCCCTTGGGAACAAATAAACCTACACTATATCATTTTACCGTAATCCATGTACGTATCCAATAGCTGCTTGAAGGTCCCTAATGTTTCCGACTCAACTACTTCCACAGGCAGTGCATTCCATGCCCCCACTACTCTCTGGGTAAAGAACCTACCTCTGATATCCCTCCTATATCTTCCACCTTTCACCTTAAATTTATGTCCCCTTGTAATGGTTTGTTCCACTCGGGGAAAAAGTCTCTGACTGTCTCCTCTATCTATTCCCCTGGTCATCTTATAAACCTCTATCAAGTCGTCCCTCATCCTTCTCCGTTCTAATGAGAAAAGGCCTAGCACCCTCAACCTTTCCTCGTAAGACCTACTCTCCATTCCAGGCAACATCCTGGTAAATCTTCTTTGCACCTTTTCCAAAGCTTCCACATCCTTCCTAAAATGAGACGACCAAAACTGTACACAGTACTCCAAATGTGGCCTTACCAACGCTTTGTACAGCTGCATCATCATCTCACGGCTCTTAAATTCAATCCCTCTGTTTTTGAACGCGAGCACACCATAGGCCTTCTTCACAGCTCTATCCACTTGAGTGGCAACTTTCAAAGATGTATGAACATAGACCCCAAGATCTCTCTGCTCCTCCACATTGCCAAGAACTCTACCGTTAACCCTGTATTCCGCATTCATATTTGTCCTTCCAAAATGGACAACCTCACACTTTTCAGGGTTAAACTCCATCTGCCACTTCTCAGCCCAGCTCTGCATCCTATCTATATCTCTTTGCAGCCGACAACAGCCCTCCTTACTATCCACAACTCCACCAATCTTCGTATCGTCTGCAAATTTACTGACCCACCCTTCAACTCCCTCATCCAAGTCATTAATGAAAATCACAAACAGCAGAGGACCCAGAACTGACCCCTGCGGTACGCCACTGGTAACTGGGATCCGGGCTGAATATTTGCCATCCACCACCACTCTCTGACTTCTATCGGTTAGCCAGTTCGTTATCCAACTGGTCAAATTTCCCACTATCCCATGCCTCCTTACTTTCTTCATAAGCCCACCATGGGGAACTTTATCAAATGCCTTACTAAAATCCATGTACACTACATCCACTGCTTTACCTTCATCCACATGCTTGGTCACCTCCTCAAAGAATTCAATAAGACTTGTAAGGCAAGACCTACCCCTCACAAATCCGTGCTGACTATCCCTAATCAAGCAGTGTCTTTCCAGATGCTCAGAAATCCTATCCTTCAGTACCCTTTCCATTACTTTGCCTACCACCGAAGAAAGACTAACTGGCCTGTAATTCCCAGGGTTATCCCTAGTCCCTTTTTTGAACAGGGGCACGACATTTGCCTCTCTCCAATCCCCTGGTACCACCCCTGTTGACAGTGAGGACGAAAAGATCATTGCCAACGGCTCTGCAATTTCATCTCTTGCTTCCCATAGAATCCTTGGATATATCCCGTCAGGCCCGGGGGACTTGTCTATCCTCAAGTTTTTCAAAATGCCCAACACATCTTCCTTCCGAACAAGTATTTCCTCGAGCTTACCAATCTGTTTCACACTGTCCTCTCCAACAATATCGCCCCTCTCATTTGTAAATACAGAAGAAAAGTACTCGTTCAAGACCTCTCCTATCTCTTCAGACTCAATACACAATCTCCCGCTACTGTCCTTGATCGGACCTACCCTCGCTCTAGTCATTCTCATATTTCTCACATATGTGTAAAAGGCCTTGGGGTTTTCCTTGATCCTACCCGCCAAAGATTGTTCATGCCCTCTCTTAGCTCTCCTAATCCCTTTCTTCAGTTCCCTCCTGGCTCTCTTGTATCCCTCCAATGCCCTGTCTGAACCTTGTTTCCTCAGCCTTACATAAGTCACCTTTTTCCTCTTAACAAGACATTCAACCTCTCTTGTCAACCATGGTTCCCTCACTCGACCATCTCTTCCCTGCCTGACAGGGACATACATATCAAGGACACGTAGCACCTGTTCCTTGAACAAGTTCCAGATTTCATTTGTGTCCTTCCCTGCCAGCCTATGTTCCCAACTTATGCACTTCAATTCTTGTCTGACAACATCGTATTTACCCTTCCCCCAATTGTAAACCTTGCCCTGTTGCACGTACCTATCCCTCTCCATTACTAAAGTGAAAGTCACAGAATTGTGGTCACTATCTCCAAAATGCTCCCCCACTAACAAATCTATCACTTGCCCTGGTTCATTACCCAGTACTAAATCCAATATTGCCCCTCCTCTGGTCGTACAATCTACATACTGTGTTAGAAAAGCTTCCTGGACACACTGCACAAACACCACCCCACCCAAACTATTTGATCTAAAGAGTTTCCACTCAATATTTGGGAAGTTAAAGTCGCCCATGACTACTACCCTATGACGTCTGCACCTTTCCAAAATCTGTTTCCCAATCTGTTCCTCCACATCTCTGCTACTATTGGGGGGGCCTATAGAAAACTCCTAACAAGGTGACTGCTCCTTTCCTATTTCTGACTTCAACCCATACTACCTCAGTAGGGTGATACTCCTCGAACTGCCTTTCTGCAGCTGTTATACTATCTATAATTAACAATGCCACCCCCCACCTCTTTTACCACCCTCCCTAATCTTATTGAAACATCTATAACCAGGGATCTCCAACAACCATTTCTGCCCCTCTCCTATCCAAGTTTCCGTGATGGCCACCACATCGTAGTCCCAAGTACCGATCCATGCCTTAAGTTCACCCACCTTATTCCTGATGCTTCTTGCGTTGAAGTATACACACTTCAACCCATCTCCGTGCCTGCAAGTACTCTCCTTTGTCAGTGTTCCCTTCCCCACTGCCTCATTACACGCTTTGGCGTCCTGAATATCGGCTACCTTAGTTGCTGGACTACAAATCCGGTTCCCATTCCCCTGCCAAATTAGTTTAAACGCTCCCGAAGAGTACTAGAAAACCTCCCTCCCAGGATATTGGTGCCCCTCTGGTTCAGATGCAACCCGTCCTGCTTGATCTAGATCTTTATTTTAAAAAATAACACGATCAACCAAAATGTTTCCAGAAACTGCAGATCGATCAGAATTTGTTTGAAAAAATAAATTACTCAATAATTTTGAGAAGTTATGAGATGTGGTGATAAGCCTGTATATAATATTACATGTACTCAGCAGTGTGACCTCCCACCAGTAGTTGGCGTCAGGCATCAGTCAGGTGACATCCGGCTACCAGCAGAAGGTTGCCAGGCATACATGAGGCCAGTCGCACATCAGGGTAGTTCCAACAGAGTCTAATGTAACTCTGTGATAACTTAGTCTGTATAGCATTCTGATCATTACCTTACCACGTGTACATTAATAAATCATCGTTCTGGCTAATTCACCAGCAGTTCTGTAGAATCATTGCAAGACAAGATCACAGATCACAACATGAGACACCATATTCTGTCAAGAATATGTGGGCTCGGCATTGGAGTAATGGTATTGTTACTGGGCGAATAATCCAGAGAGCCAGGTTAATGCTCTGGGGATCTGGGATCGACTCTGCCTATGACAGATGCTGAAATTGAATAAAAGTCTTGAATTAGAAGTCTAATGATAACACTCTTGATTGTTGTGAAAACTCATCTGGTTCACTAATGTCCTTCAAGAAATCTGCTCTCCGTATGTGGCCTGGCCTACACGTGACTCCAGATCCACAGCAATGTTGTGGTTGATTTGTAAGTGCCTTCTGAAATAGCCTCACAAGACACGCAGTTTAAGGGCCATTGAAATGAGCAGTAAATGATGGCCCAGCCAGTGACACCCACCTCCCATGAATGAATAATTTTTAGGAAGACTCATTGTTCAATCTGAAGATGAGTAAGAAACTGTCTCTTTGATTGGATTGGATTTATTGTCACGTGTACCGAGGTACAGTGAAAAGTATTGTTCTGCGTACAGTCCAGACAGATCGTTCCATACATGAAAAAACAAAGTGCGGATCTTGGCAGTTTGTTCAGTTCACAAAAGAATTTAATGGCTTTGTAGACGTAGATTAATATTTTAATATTGTACAAAACATATCTACATGTAATGTATGCTCATGTAGACAAACACAAACGATACTGTAACTGAATTTGAGGAAATGACAGAGATTTAACTGAACCACATTTTTGAAAAATTCGGCCTTAATGACAGAGAAGCAGGAAAAGCCACTCAGAGAGATGAGGAAATCCAGGCTCAGTACGGATTTGCTGTCACCCCTCCTTTCTTATATGTGAACGCTATTTAGGCTGCAGAATGTTTCACACCAAAACACAGAGGGGTCAAATATAAGCAACACATAATTCTCAATTCACTTCCATTTAACTATATTTGACTTTGTTCAAAAGCTGACTGTGGTCAAACTGAACAAAGATTCATGGGATTTCTGTTACCCAGTGAAACGCTTTCTTTTCTTGATCAGTCATGTTTGCAATTCAATGGTGTATATTTCAGAGTTATTCAGGGTGAAGACTCGGGCTATTCAATTCAAAATGAAGTCATATATAACAAATAAATATACTGATGTTCAACATTGAATAATAAAACAAAATATTGAGTAAAATTGGGGGAAATTTTCTGTAGGAAGATAAGAATGATGCATTAATGATTGAACAGAGAGCATTATTCCGTTAGATGGTTACTGAACAAATGCTAAAGTTCAATATCAGTTTTATATCTTACGGTCTTACAAGTTGAGACATCTGTTTTAAAGAAATAGTTGTCTTCATGTAATCAGTGACACGGCCTCTCAGCTGAACCATTAGAACATGGAACATACAGTGCAGAAGGAGGCCATTCGACCCATCGAGTCTGCACCAACCCACTTAAGCCCTCACTTCCACCCTATCCCATAACCCAATAACCCCTCACCTTTGTGGACATTAAGGGCAATTTAGCATGGCCAATCCACCTAACCTGCACATCTTTGGACTGTGGGAGAAAACCGGAGCACTGGGAGGATACCCACGCAGAAACGGGGAAAACGTGCATACTCCGCACAAACAGTGACTCAACAGGGAATCGAACCTGGGACCCTGGCGCTGTGAAGCCACAGTGCTAGCCACATGTGCTGCCCATTGAAAGTTGCAGCAAGACTGTGCAGTTGAATGTTGCACAGGTCCATTGGGTCCTGTGCTGCCAGCTCTTTAGAGTACGGGTTATCACAGTCACCTAACACGTGAAAGGTCCCCGGTTTGAAACTGGCAGAAGCATTAAATGCTTCTCATTTAGTCTGAGGAAAAATTTCCACAACATCCGTTTGTCCCTGAATATTACCTGAATCTTGTATGTGAGAGGAATAGGAGGTTTGGTCTTACATCAGCCACAAAAATTGATTCAGCAAAATCTGAAGTGGAAATAGGGTCAGATTTAGACTATTGTGGGTGGGTGGTGAATGGGACAGGGGGCAAGGGGTTCGTGGAGATGTGGGGCTGGATAGAGGGCCAGCGATAGGTGGAGAATGACTAAAATGACTTGGACAGAAAGAAAAAGGGAATGTAAATGGGGGTTATAAAGGCTAAGAACAGTACTGATAGAGGCACGTTAAGAGATTAGAACCTGAACGGCAGAATAAAAGTAAGCAGTGAGTGAAAGGAAGACTAGGAACAGGGAGCAGATTGTCCAAGTGGGGGGGGGGGAAAACAGATCGATGGAAGAAATGAAAATAAGTTGCTGGAAATAAACATGTGGGGAAGGTAGAGGAGAGTAATAAATGACATGGCGTCTCAGCCTAACCATCAGAAGCTGCAGCAAGACACTGTCTACATTAAACTGCATTTATTTCAATGCAAGGGGCCTGACGGGCAAAGCGGATGAACTCAGGGCATGGACGGGCACATGGGACTGGGATATTATAGCTATGACTGAAACATGGCTAAGGGAGGGGCAGGACTGGCAGCTCAATGTTCCAGGGTACAGATGCTATAGAAAGGATAGAACAGGAGGTAAGAGAGGAGGGGGAGTGGCGTTTTTGATTAGGGAGAACATCACAGCAGTACTTAGAGGGGATATATCCGAGGGTTCGCCCACTGAGTCTATATGGGTGGAACTGAAAAATAAGAAGGGAGAGATCACCTTGGTAGGACTGTACTACAGGCCCCCAAATAGTCAGCGGGAAATTGAGGAGCAAATATGTAAGGAGATTACAGATAGCTGCAAGAATAATAGGGTGGTAGTAGTAGGGGACTTTAACTTTCCCAACATTGACTGGGACAGCCATAGCATTAGGGGTTTGGATGGAGGGAAATTTGTTGAGTGTATTCAGGAGGAATTTCTCATTCAGTATGTGGATGGACCGACTAGAGAGGGGGCAAAACTTGACCTCGTCTTGGGAAATAAGGAAGGGCAAGTGATAGACGTGCTAGTGAGGGATCACTTTGGGACAAGTGACCATAATTCCATTAGTTTTAAGATAGCTATGGAGAATGATAGGTCTGGCCCAAGAGTTAAAATTCTTAATTGGGGCAAGGCCAATTTTGATGGTATCAGACAGGAACTTGCAGAGGTAGATTGGGGGAGACTATTGGCAGACAAAGGGACGGCTGGTAAATGGGAGGCTTTTAAAAATGTGTTAACCAGGGTGCAGGGTAAGCACATTCCCTTTAGAGTGAAGGGCAAGGCTGGTAGAAGTAGGGAACCCTGGATGACTCGAGATATTGAGACTCTGGTCAAAAAGAAGAAGGAGGCATATGACGTACATAAGCAACTGGGATCAAGTAGATCCCTTGAAGAGTATAGAGATTGTCGAAATAGAGTTAAGAGGGAAATCAGGAGGGCAAAAAGGGGACATGAAATTGCTTTGGCAAATAATGCAAGGGTGAATCCAAAGAGATTCTACAGATACATAAAGGGGAAAAGAGTAACTAGGGACAGAGTAGGGCCTCTTAAGGATCAACAAGGGCATCTATGTGCAGAGCCACAAGAGTTGGGTGAGATCCTGAATGAATATTTCTCATCGGTATTCACGGTGGAGAAAGGCATGGATGTTAGGAAACTAAGGGAAATAAATAGTGATGTCTTGAGAAGTGTGCATATTACAGAGGAGGAGGTGCTGGAAGTCTTAAAGCGCATCAAGGTAGATAAATCCCCGGGACCTGATGAAATGTATCCCAGGATGTTGTGGGAGGCTAGGGAGGAAATTGCGGGTCCCCTAACCGAGATATTTGAATCATCGGCAGCCACAGGTGAGGTGCCTGAAGATTGGAGAGTGGCGAATGTTGTGCCCTTGTTTAAGAAGGGCAGCAGGGAAAAGCCTGGGAACTACAGACCGGTGAGCCTAACGTCTGTAGTAGGTAAGTTGCTGGAAGGTATTCTGAGAGACAGGATCTACAAGCATTTAGAGAGGCAAGGACTGATTCGGGGGCAGTCAGCATGGCTTTGTGCGTGGAAAATCATGTCTCACAAATTTGATTGAGTTTTTTGAGGGAGTGACCAAGAAGGTAGATGAGGGCAGTGCAGTAGACGTTGTCTACATGGACTTTAGCAAAGCCTTTGACAAGGTACCGCATGGTAGGTTGTTGCAGAAGGTTAAAGCTCACGGGATCCAGGGTGAGGTTGCCAATTGGATTCAAAATTGGCTGGACGACAGAAGGCAGAGGGTGGTTGTAGAGGGTTGTTTTTCAAACTGGAGGCCTGTGACCAGTGGTGTGCCTCAGGGATCGGTGCTGGGTCCACTGTTATTTGTGATTTATATTAATGATTTGGATGAGAATTTAGGAGGCATGGTTAGTAAGTTTGCAGATGACACCAAGATTGGTGGCACAGTGGATAGTGTAGAAGGTTATCTAGGATTGCAACGGGATCTTGATCAATTAGGCCAGTGGGCCGACGAATGGCAGATGGAGTTTAATTTAGATAAATGTGAGGTGATGCATTTTGGCAGATCGAATCAGGCCAGGACCTACTCAGTTAATGGTATGGCGTTGGGGAGAGTTATAGAACAAAGAGATCTAGGAGTACAGGTTCATAGCTCCTTGAAGGTGGAGTCGCAGGTGGACAGGGTGGTGAAGAAGGCATTCGGCATGCTTGGTTTCATTGGTCAGAACATTGAATATAGGAGTTGGGACGTCTTGTTGAAGTTGTACAAGACATTGGTACGGCCACACTTGGAATACTGTGTGCAGTTCTGGTCACCCTATTATAGAAAGGATATTATTAAACTAGAAAGAGTGCAGAAAAGATTTACTAGGATGTTGCCGGGACTTGATGGTTTGAGTTATAAGGAGAGGCTGGATAGACTGGGACTTTTTTCCCTGGAGCGTAGGAGGCTTAGGGGTGATCTTATAGAGGTCTATAAAATAATGAGGGGCATAGATAAGGTAGATAGTCAACATCTTTTCCCAAAGGTAGGGGAGTCTAAAACTAGAGGGCATAGGTTTAAGGTGAGAGGGGAGAGATTCAGAAGGGCCCAGAGGGGCAATTTCTTCACTCAGAGGGTAGTGAGTGTCTGGAATGGGCTGCCAGAGGTAGTAGTAGAGGCGGGTACAATTGTGTCTTTCAAAAAGCATTTAGATGGTTACATGGGTAAGATGGGTATAGAGGGTTATGGGCCAAGTGCGGGCAACTGGGACTAGCTTAATGGTAAAAACTGGGCGGCATGGACTGGTTGGGCCGAAGGGCCTGTTTCCATGCTGTAAACTTCTATGATTCTATGATTCTATAGTTGAACATAGCACAGGCCCATTGGCTGCTCCGCTGCTGCCTGTTTCTGTAGTGTAGTGGTTATCATGTTCATCTAACTCGCGAAAGGTCCTCCATTCAAAACTGGGCAGGAACATTGAATACTTCTCGCTTAGTTTAAGGGAAGTTTGGAGAACATGCGTTTGTTTCTGCATGCCATCTGAATCCCATGTATTAGATATATATTTGGCCTCCTCGGCCTCAAACTTCATTCAGAGAAGTCGGAGGTAGTGAGTATTGAAGAAGCAAAGATCAGAAAAAGATGATCCCATTTTGACAGTTCGGATATTCTCAGTTTGTTCAATCCACTACAAAATTTAATGGATTTATGGATGTAGATTAACATTTTTAAACATATGAAACATATCTAATGGTAATGTGTGCTCACACAGACAGAGACAAATGATACTCTAACTGAATTAGAGGAAATAGCAGAGATTTAACTAAAACACCTTTGAAAATCGGGCTTTGTGGTAGAGAAACAGGAAAAGCCACTCAGGGAGATGAGGAAATCCAGGCTCAGTGCGTGTTTGCTGTCACCCCTCCTTTCTTATACATGAACGGGATTTAGGCTGCGGAATGTTTCATACCCAGAACAAAGAGGGTCAAATATAATGAACATATCATTCTTAAATCTCCTACCTGTGAAGATATTTGATTGTGTTTAAAAACTGACGTGGCCAATCTCAAATGAACTCAACAGAACTTATATTACCCAGTGACTCGATTTATTTTCTTTGTCAGTCATGTTTGCAATTCAAGGTTGTATATTTCAGAGAGTCTCAATTTCAGATGAGGACATAAATATCAAATAATATCAAGTTTTGAGTAATGCAACAAATACTGAGTAAAATAGTTTGATGTTTTTTGAAGGAACGTAAGAATTATATTATTACTGAATGAGAGGAAATATTTGCTGGACGGACATTTCTACATTTCATAATTCATTTGAAATCTAATAAAGTAAACTAATTCAGCAAAGTGATCTCTAGAGGGCTTTGTTAAGCTTCACAAATCCTTTCCTTCTCTAATAGACAGACTCTGTAAGCAGGATGTAGATCAAATGTAATTAGATTCTGTTATCAACTCAGAAATAATGACAAGATACTTCAGCAGAAAAATTCAATATGAAACCAATTGCATGGTTACATAATGTTTATATCGTAAACTACACCATCTTCAGGTCCAAATCTTCTGATCATTGGACCAGGGGAACGTTCTCGTTAAATCAAACTGAGCAAGGATTCTGCAGAAACTCCTTTTTCAAAAGCAAATTGGAAAAATATTTGGAATAGAGAAACTTCAAGATCACAGAGAGGACATTGAGACTAATCGATTTGCTCTTTTTCAATCTATATTTTTATTCGACTTTTATCATTTTTACAGATAACACACCAGATTTTCAAAACACCAGTCCAATGGGCTCATTGCCAATCAGCTGTTTTTTCAGTGTACTGGTTATCACGTTCCTCTCACACACCAAATGTCCCTTATTATTATTATTCGAAACATTGTTGACGTTACTCATCTAAATTTGCAGATAAGTTGTATCATTGTTATTTATTGTTCAATAGTTAAACAAATGCATTACCTTACACCCGCAAAGTTCCAAATGATACCCTGCAAAATACTGTGATGGAGAATGGCAGGAATTGCAGTCAGAGTTGACACGTGTTAGTTGTGAATGGTTTTCTAATGTGCTGTGGAATTTTATGATTCTAATGTCAGATCAATTTCTCCGCCAATAGCCTAATTTTCAGTCAAATTGTACTCACACAATAGGAGGTTCGTCAGTGCAATAAGGACGCACTGTTTACTATTCTCGGTCAGTGCACTAAGCGCTGTTCCCTGGTTCTGTAGTGCAGTGATTATCATGTTTGCTTAAAGGCCCTCGGTTTAAACCCGCACAGAAACATTATCAAACCCCATTCATTTCCGTGTGTGGAAAAGTTACATGATTGACATTTTCATTATTCATTTACACCCACCCTGAATTGCCCTTAAATTGAGTTGCTGGGTTGATCTGCCGTGTGGAACCCCGATCCCCAGAGCTTCAGCCTGGTTCTCTGCTTTACTAGTCTTGATGTGGATATGCCGGCATTGGACTGGGGTGGGCACAGTAAGAAGTCTTACAACACCAGGTTAAAGTCCAACAGGGTTGCGTCAAATCACTAGCTTTCGGAGCGCAGCTCCTTCCTCAGGTGAATGAAGAGGCGGGTTCCACAACCACATATATAGACAGCACGGTAGCATTGTGGATAGCACAATTGCTTCACAGCTCCAGGGTCCCAGGTTTGATTCCGGCTTGGGTCACTGTCTGTGTGGAGTCTGCACATCCTCCCCGTGTGTGCGTGGGTTTCCTCCGGGTGCTCCGGTTTCCTCGCACAGTCCAGTGCATGTTAGGTGGATTGGCCATGATAAATTGCCCTTAGTGTCCAAAATTGCCCTTAGTGTTGGGTGGGGTTACTGGGTTATGGGGATAGGGTGGAGGTGTTGACCTTGGGTCGGGTGCTCTTTCCAAGAGCCGGTGCAGACTCGATGGGCCAAATGGCCTCCTTCTGCACTGCAAATTCTATGACTGCTATGAAATTCAATGATGCAAGATGATACTTTGAATGAGAGTCTTTGCAGGTAATTAAGTGTTTACAGGTCCAGACAGTGCAACTGAAGAGAGGGATAATCACAGGTTAAAGAGGTGTGAACTGTCTCAAGCCAGCGCAGTTGATAGGATTTCGCAACCCCAGGCCAGATTTGGGGGGGGGGGGTGAATGTGATGCAACATGAATCCAAGATCCCGGTTGAGGCTGTACCCATGCATGTGGAACTTGGCTATCAGTTTCTGCTTGGCGATACTGCGTTGCCGCACGTCCTGAAGGCTGCCTACCTAAGCCCACACCTCCACCCTATCCCATAACCCAGTAACCCCACTTAACCTTTTTGGACACTGAGGCAATTTAGCATGGCCAATCCACCTAACCTGCACATCTTTGGACTCATGTCTGTGCTATCAGTAAGACTGCCCGTTTCCACCTACGTTACATTATCCGGCCTCTCTCCTGTGTCTGTGCGGCTGGGGCTGAAACCTCGGTCATGCCTTCGTCACCTCCCAATTCGACAATTCCATTACACACCTGGCTGCTCTCCCACATTCTACCTCTGTAAACCTAAAGCCATCCAAATGTCTGCTACCCATGTCTTAATACACAGCAAATTCCTTTCCCCTATGATCCCTGTGCTCCGAGACTTGCATTCACTCCCATTCAATTCTCACCCTTGTTTTCAAATCCCTCCATGGCCTCATCTCTCCCTGTGTCTGTCATCTCCTCCAGCCCCACAACCCCCTGGGATATCTGCACAGCTCTGATCCTGGACTCTTGTACACCCCCGAATCTAATTACTCCACCATGAATCTGACTGCGATTCCTGGCGGACTTCCCTCCCTAAACCTCCCCGACTCCACCTCACTCACCTCCTTTCAGACTCTCTTTAAAACTCACCTCTTGGACCAAGTTTTTGGTCACCTGCCCTAAATCTCCTTTTGTTTCTGGGTGTCTCACTTTGTTTTATAATGTTCCTGTGAAGTTGACTGGGATGATTTATGATGTTAAAGGTGTTATATACATAGAAGTTGTTGTTGTTGACTGTAACCCTGACCTCCTGTTTTACATCCCATAGGTTTCACAACAAACTCTATCTCTGATTTATTTTCCTCTGCGGGTTTGCAGCTTCTCTAAAGACGGCGGCCGTTAACTCAGGCCTGTCACCGGGAGCAGGCCGCAGCTGTCTCGCCGCTCGATGCAAACCCGGGCCCGGAAACTTCTTATTGGGGTTTGGAGCCTCCACCGGGTTTCAGTGAAACCTCCCGGCCGAGTCCAGCATCGGCACTGCGCATGCTCCAGCTCACAATGCACAGGGAGTGATTGACGGCAGTTCTGGACCAATAGGAAGACAGGGTCGTGCCTGGAGGACCGAGAGGAGCGACTGGTCCTCCACCCAATCGGAGAGAATGAGGGGCGGGGCTGGTCCCGGTGTCTCCCATGTGAGCGGGAGCATGCGCAGTGCCGGTGACAGTTCAGGATTCAGGCGGTCGGGTGGAATTCTTGAGCCGGTTAGATCACGCTCAGTGAGTCATGAGGGAGGGATAGAGCCGGTGGATGGGTCGGGAGGCTTCATAAACACTCCGTGTCGGCCCAAGCCCAGAATATGAAGCTCGGATGCGGCATTTGAACCGGCGAAAGCTGCTCGGGCTTTTTCCCGAGACAGGCCCGAGTGGACGAAGTGTGCGGCGGGGCGCATGCTAGTGAGCGAAAGCCCGGGATTTGCCCCACCTCCCATTCACTCTGATTGGTTGGAGGACTAGCCCCTTTCCGTCGGTCCTCTAGCTCCGCCCCCTCTCACTATTGCTCCGAACGCGCCGTCAATCAGTCCCCGGGCATTGTGACCTGGAGCAAACCCTTCACAATTATGATGTGGAGATGCCGGCGTTGGACTGGGGTGAGCTCAGTAAGAAGTCTGACAACACCAGGTTAAAGTATAACAGGTTTGTGCTTTCAGAGCGTAGCTCCTTCTGGAGCAGGGCAGCACAGTTGCGTCACAGCTCCAGGGTCCCAGGTTCGATTCCTGGCTTGGGTCACTGTCTGTGCAGAGTCTGCACGTTCTCCCTGTGTCTGCGTGGGTTTCCTCCGGGTGCTCCGGTTTCCTCCCACAGTCCAAAGATGTGCGGGTTAGGTGGATTGTCCATGCTAAATTGCCCTTAGTGTCCAGAAAGTTTAAATAGGGGTTACAGGGATAGGGTAGAGACGTGGGCTTGAGTAGGGTGCTCTTTGTAAGGGCCGGTGGAGTCTCGATGGGCCGAAAGGCCTCCTCCTGCACTGTAAATTCTATGATTGTCAGCTCCCTGGTTTGCAGCTGCAGGGCATCTCCCTCCCGGGAACAGGCCCAGGTTAATGGGCACCATCCTGCTTCAGACACTGGAGGATGGTTCACATCAGAGGATGGGGTATGGGGACAATAAATAAGAGCTTACACTTTGCACTCAAATCAATGAGGACTCTGATCTCTGGGAAGGAAGTAAACCCTGGCAGGTGGAAGGGGAGGATTCACAAACACCCGCTGGAGGCCCCAAACCCACAATAAGACCCATTGTTTTTCATAGAATTTACAGTGCAGAAGGAGGCCATTCGGCCCATCGAGACTGCACCGGCTCTTGGAAAGAGCACCCTACCCAAGGTCAACACCTCCACCCTATCCCCATAACCCAGTAACCCCACCCAACACTAAGGGCAATTTTGGACACTAAGGGCAATTTATCATGGCCAATCCACCTAACCTGCACATCTTTGGACTGTGGGAGGAAACCGGAGCACCCGGAGGAAACCCACGCACACACGGGGAGGATGTGCAGACTCCGCACAGACAGTGACCCAAGCCGGAATCGAACCTGGGACCCTGGAGCTGTGAAGCAATTGTGCTATCCACAAGGCTACCGTGCTGCCTTTTTATTGTCAGTTTTTATTGTCAGTCTGCAGACAGGGGCTGGTGAATTGAACCCAGACAGAGGAGAGGGAGGGAGAAAGCTGGGAGTGGAGGAATGAAATGGTGCAGATGGGTTTGGATTTCAGCCCAGGGAGGAGGAAGAGTGTGTGGGACAGGGATTTTCAGCTTTGGGGAACAAGAGGGGGACAATTGTTCCAGAGAAACTAGAATTGTCTGTTTAGAATTTCTATCCAGGACTGACAGTGATGACTTTTGTAAACTCCTTTCACAGGGGGTTAGAAGGAGAGAATTTACACTCAACAAACTCAATCCAACAGAAAGGTTTATCTCTTTGTGATTTCTGTCCTGCATTGACAGTGATGACTTCTGTAAAATGACAGATTTTAGCTCTCAGAAAGGAATAAATGGAGTGGGCATTTATTCTATCGTAAACAAGGAATAAACATTGAGTCATAAATACAAGACAGCTACAAATAAATCAAAGGGGGCAATACTGACAAATTTATTCATCACAGGTTTAGAATGTGTTATTCATTACATAGAAATGAGTTGAGGAAACTGCTGAGATGTTTTCAAAAGGAAACTGGACAAGCACATGAGAGAAAATGGAATCGAAAATCAGCTGAAAGGCTGAGAATTGATAGGTGTGACAGTCGAGGATGAGTGCCGAGTATGGACAGCAGCAGAATCTGTGACAAAATGGCCTGTTTGTGTCTTATATATTCACAGTATTTCAATATAATCTCCTTTTACAGAATATTTGCAGATGCAAACATCATGTTGAGATCTGACAGAGTCACTTGATTCATCAGGACCGGCCTTTCAACGTGGAAGGAGAAATGTTTGTCTGTTTTGTCTTTGGGAAAACATTCAAAAATCACTGTGATTGGAAAAGCACCGAGACACAGACATCGAAGTAATTTTCCACAGTTAGCTGGACTGAGCTTTAACCAATCACACAGCATGAAATTAAATTGCAACATTTACATCAGGGAGACACCGTACTCAGGCTTCAACTGATGATCCAAGTTGAAGAGACATAAGGACATTCGCACCAAAGGAATCAAGAAGCAGCAATTGGACATTCAGCCTCGTGAGCCTGTTCCACCATTTAATAACATCACGGCTGATCTGGTAGTGACTTCAAATCTGCATCCCACCGTCACCTGATAACCTGTCAATAACCATGGAGAAACCATGGAAATGTAGGGACTGTGGGATAGGATGTAATTACCCGTCTGAATTGGAAACTCATCGACGTATTCACACTGGGGAAAGGCCATTCACCTGCTTTGTGTGTGAGAAGGGATTCACGAAGCTATCCAACCTCATCACACACCAGCATGTTCATACTGACCTGAGACTGTTTAAATGTGCTGACTGTGAGAAGAGCTTTAAAAGCAGAAATGATTTACTGATACATCAACGCACTCACACTGGGGAGAGGCCATTCACCTGCTCCGTGTGTGGGAAGGGATTCACTCAGTCATCACACCTCCTGAAACACCAACTTGTTCACAGTGATCAGAGACCTTTTAAATGTGCTGACTGTGAGAAGAGCTTTAAAAGCAGAATTAATTTACTGATACATCAACGCACTCACACTGGGGAGAGGCCGTTCATCTGCTCCGTGTGTGGGAAGGGATTCACTCAGTCATCACAACTCCTGACACACCAACTTGTTCACACTAATCAGAGACCTTTTAAATGTGCTGACTGTGCGAAGAACTTTAAAAGCAGAAAGGATTTACTGATACATCAACGCACTCACACTGGGGAGAGGCCGTTCACCTGCACTGTGTGTGGGAAAGGATTCACTTGTTCCTCCCACTTTCTGAAACACCAACTTGTTCACACTGATCAGAGACCATTTATATGTGCCGACTGTGAAAAAAGCTTTAAAAGCAGAATGGATTTACTGATACATCAACGCACTCACACCGGTGAAAGGCCATTCACGTGTCTGGAATGTGGGAAGGGATTTAATGCTTTATCAAATCTCCAGACTCACCATCAGGTTCATTCTAATCAGCGACCTTTTAAATGTGCTGACTGTGAGAAGAGCTTTAAAAGCAGAAAGTATTTACTGATACATCAACGCACTCACACTGGGGAGAGGCCATTCACCTGCTCCGTGTGTGGGAAGGGATTCACTCAGTCATCTCATCTCATGACACATCAACTTGTTCATACTGATCAGAGACCGTTTAAATGTTCTGACTGTGAGAAGAGCTTTAAAAGTAAAAGCTGTTTACTGATACATCAACGCACTCACACTGGGGAGAGGCCATTCTCCTGCTCCCTATGTGGGAAGGGATTTACTCGTTCATCCCAGATTCTGAGACACCAGCGAGTTCACACTGGGCAGAGACCGTACACTTGCCCCGTATGTGAGAAGAAGTTCACTCAGTCATCCCACCTGACTAGACACCAACTTGTTCACACTGGTCAGAAACTTTTTAAATGTTCTGACTGTGAAAAAATATTTAAAAGTAAACCAAATCTGCAGAGACACCAGCGAGTTCACACGGAAACAGAATCATAGCATTTACAGTGCAGGAGGGCATTTGGCCCATCGAGTGCACCGGCCCTTGGACTTAAGCACCCGACTTAAGCCCATACCTCCAACCTAACCCATAACCCCACCTCACCTTTTTGGACATTTAAGGGCAATTTAGCATGGCCAATCCACCTAATCTACACATTTTTGGACTGTGGAAACCGGAGCACAGAGGAAACCCACGCAGACACTGGGACAACATGCAGACTCCGCACAGACAGTGACCCAAGCTGGGAATCAAACCTGGGACCGTGGAGCTGTGAAGCAGCAGTGCTAACCACTGTGCTACCGTGTGGCCCACATGTGGGAGTCGTACTGGGGAGAGGCTGTTTAACTGTTCCGTGTGTGGGAGGAGATTCACTCAGTCAAACAACCTGCACAGGCATCAGCAAGTTCACAGACAACAGCAGGGTTTGGATTCAGCTGTTGTTGCTGCTGTTAGTCACATCTGGGACTCAATGATGCCTGGACGTCTGTTTCCTGG
The DNA here is from genome assembly GCF_047496885.1 of Scyliorhinus torazame. Taxonomy (NCBI): domain Eukaryota; kingdom Metazoa; phylum Chordata; class Chondrichthyes; order Carcharhiniformes; family Scyliorhinidae; genus Scyliorhinus; species Scyliorhinus torazame. The sequence goes on from NC_092711.1 coordinate 68,333,367, forward strand.
GGGGCTCTACAGTTTTCCGGTCTATATCAATGATTTAGACTTAAATGTATGCACCAGGATTATACAAACGTTGCTCATATGTTTTAGTGAATGAGGGAGAAAGCCATGGACTGGGTCAGATGGACAGAAAAGTGCTAAATGGAATTCAATCTGGAGCAGTGGGAGATAATGAATTTGGATGGGTAAACAATGCAAGGGAATGACCAATAAATAGGATGATGCTGAGAAGTATTGGGAAACAGAGAGACCTTGGACTGCATATCCACAGACCGCTGAAGGTGGCTGGACAGGTAGATCAGGTGGTCCAGAAGGCATTTGGGACACTTTCCTTGTTTCAGGACCAGAATATAGAGCAGGGAGATTATGTTCAAACTTCATTAAAAACTCGTCAGTGCACAGCTAGAGGACTGAGCACAGGTCTGGTTACTGCAGGAATCAACTATAAATTAAAACCAAATTCATGAAATAGCTTAAAACTGAAATTAATTATGTAATTACGGTCAGTGTTCAATAAATCAAATCTAGGGATGAAGAGGAAGCTAAATAACAAGCGATTGAACAGTGACGCAATCTGAATTTTTCAGTGAATAAAAATCTGAGGCATTTAGATAATGGGAGAGGTCAGGAAAACACTTCAGTTAACTTCCTATAAAAATAAGGTGACTTCAGGATAATGGAAAACACTAATTGGTGAGTATCTGCTGAATCTTTATTTGTTTTATTCTGAAGTTTATTTACTCAAGTCAGTTAATAATGAAATAAATAAAGATATGACAGCACATCCCAGCCCTGTGGAATACACATCCAGTTCCATGTGGGAAAACCAGGACACTTCCATTATGCTGGAAACATCAGCTGGAGCAGCAGGAAGCAAAGGGGATTGGTCCAGAGGTATTTTTGTGACCAGAAGACTGTTTCCAGCGGAGTTCTGGATTGTTCAGGACAAGATTCCATGCTTTGTGTGTTATATATTAATGATTTAGACTTCAACAAAGGGTCATTGTTGAGACATTTGCTGTGTTGTGGTTAACAGTGAGGAATAAAGTTGTAGACTACAGGAAGATATCAGTAGACTGATCAGCTGGGCAGCAACGAAGCAAATGGAGATCAATCTGGAGGAGTGTGAGGTAATAAATACACTTGTGCTTCATGTATAAGAAACATAGATCCTTCTCTACTGTGGTATTCTGCAGTCTCTCTATTTAAATTAACTTCACTTTTTCCCCAAATTATACTTTGCCAAATATCTCCCACTGACGGAAGTATGATCTTTCTACAGGCTGTGTAACTGGGTGAAGCTCTTTTCACAGTCAGTTCACTGGAACACTCTTACTTGGGTGTGTGTGTATCGGCACTTTTCCAGTCACAATAATATTTGAAATCTTTTCCCATGGGCAGAATAGACTTAACATTACTCCTTCCACATTCAACGTCTGTAACATTCTGATCCTAATGAATCGAATAACTGTTAGCCATAAAGGCGGCACGGTAGCACAGTGGGTAACACTGTTGCTTCACCGTGCCAGGGTCCCGTGTTTGATTCCCACTTGGGTCACCGTCTGTGTGGAGTCTGCATGTTCTCCCTGTGTCTGCATAGGTTTCCTCCGGGCGCTCCGGTTTCCTCCCACAAGTCCCAAAATACGTGCTTGTTAGGTTAATTGACATTCTGAATTCTCCCTCTGTGTACCCGGAAAGGCACCGGGTGAGTGTGGTGACGAGGAGCTTTTCACAGTAACTTCATTGCAGTGTTAATGTAAGCCTACTTGTGGCACTAATAAAGATTATTAACTCATTGACCCATCTCCACCATTCCTTTCCTCCACTCCCAGTTTTCTCCCATCCTCTACTCTGGTTTGGATCAATTCTAACCTCTGTACAGAGTGAAGTTAACGACTCAATCATTTTCTCCCCTAGTCACTGAAGCCCCACCCACTTCCTGTTCCCTCACCATGATGGCCGTACATGAGCTCTGCTACTCCTCAGGGAGTCACCATGATGTGGAGATGCCGGTGTTGGACTGGGGTGAGCACAGTAAGAAGTCTCACAACACCAGGTTAAAGTATAACAGGTTTGTTTCGAATCACTAGCTTTTGGAGCACTGCTCCTTCCTCAGGTGAACGAAGAGGTAGGTTCCAGAAACATATATAGAGACAAAGTCAAAGATGCAGGACGATACTTTGAATACTTTGTCTATATATATGTTTCTGGAACCTACCTCTTCGTTCACCTGAGGAAGGTGCAGTGCTCCGAAAGTTAGTGATTCGAAACAAACCTGTTGGGCTTTAACCTGGTGTTGTAAGACTTCTTACTGTACTTCCTGAATCAAGATGGCAGTCATTAGCCTGTGACTGTTCCCAGGAAAAAGCCCCAGACCAGCCGATTTGGGACCAGCAGGTTTTTATTCTCACCTTGTGGCCATCAGCAGGTTTTATTTGGAGACCCAATTCCCTGCGGATCTGTCACCCTCACAATGTGTGATTGACGGCAGCTCCCGACCAATAGGAAGAGGGGGCGGGTCTGGAGCACCGACCGGGAGCGGCTGGTCCTCCAACCAATCGGAGTGAATGAGGGGCGGGGCCCACTGTAATTGAAGCATGCGCAGTGTGGGTAATGGCGTCGGGGAGCGGCTTATTCAGCTCCGAAATTGGTAAGTACGGAGGGAGCGAGGAATCGCGTGAATCTACGGAAACGCTGCGTGAATCTGTTGTGTAAGCCACAAATCTCCGAAAAGAGCTTACTGGACCACCCAGTTTGCAGCGAGCGGGGCTGCAGGCCCAGGTTATCGGCCTCCATCTTTAATAGATGTCATGTGCATCAGGGCGCATGCGTGATCGCCATCTTTGTAGCGGGCAAATGTCCAGTGACTGGGTGGAGCATTTTCATAAAAATAAACCAAAGCAGAAGAAAAATCGTACAACATTGTAGATAACCAATACCAACTCCCCTCTGCTCCCCACTAGGAGGAGCTTGTTACCCATTGATCAGACTGGAGACAACTTGTCCATCAAACTGCATTAGCCTTTGAATCCCAATGTCTTACCGATGCAGCGCAGTGGCAGAGAAGAAAAAAACGGGGTGGCACAGTGGATGTCACTACTGCTCACAGTGCTAGAACCCGGGTTCAAATCCGACCTTGGGTGACTGCGTGGAGTTTGCACGTTCTCCCCATGTCTGCGTGGGTTTCCTCAGAGTGCTCTGATTTCCTCCCACAGTCCCTTTCACTTTCTCTCTACTCCAATAGAGGTGAACCAGTTGGGTTTCTATGCCAATCCAGCAGTTCTCATGGTTACATTTTCCTGTTTCCCACAAATTACCAGATTGATTCAGATCAATTTCACAACCTGCCTTTGTGTTTTTGTGGGTTCTCTCTCACTCCCTTTTTTCTGTTTTAAATCCATTTCACAGGGTATTACAAGAGGAGGCTTTGCAATTGGGGAACTGACATCGAACATGATATCAGAATCTGATGGAGCCAGCCAATTTATTGTAACCTGAACATCATTGGATTTTGAACATGAATGGAAAAAGCAACGATCACAGTGGGGGGAAATTGTACCATGTGTCCTGTGTGTGGACAAGATTTCAGCCAATCATCTGGATTTTCGGAACATAATTGCAGTCGTGACGGAGATGCCATGGAAATGTGGGGACTGTGAGAAGGGATTCAATTACCCATGCCAGTTGGAAACTCATCAACGCAGTCACACTGGGGAGAGGCCATTCACTGCTCCCAGTGTGGGAAAGGATTTGCTCACATATTCACTCTGCTGAGACACCAGCAAATTCACACTCAGGAGAGGCCATACACGTGCTCTGTGTGTGGGTTGGGATTCAATTGGTGAACTAACCTAGCATTACATCAGCGGGTTCACACTGGGGAGAAGCCGTTCACCTGCTCCCAGTGTGGGAAGAGATTTGCTCACTCATATACCCTGCGGACACACGAGAAGAGTTCACACTGGGGAGAGGCCATTCATCTGCTCCCAGTGTGGGAAGGGATTCACTCACTCAGCCAATCTGCTGAGACACCAGCGAGTTCACACTGGGGAGAGGCCATTCACCTGCTCCCAGTGTGGGAAGGGTTTCATAGAATTTACAGTGCAGAAGGAGGCCATTCGGCCCAGCGAGTGTGCACCGGCTCTTGGAAAGAGCACCCGACCCAAGGTCAACACCTCCACCCTATCCCCATAACCCAGTAACCCCACCCAACACTCAGGGCAATTTTGGACACTAAGGGCAATTTATCATGGCCAATCCACCTAACCTGCACATCTTTGGACTGTGGGAGAAAACCGGAGCACCCAGAGGAAACACACGCACACACGGGGAGGATGTGCAGACTCCGCACAGGCAGTGACCCAAGCCGGAATCGAACCTGGGACCCTGGAGCTGTGAAGCAATTGTGCTATCCACAATGCTACCGTGCTGCTCAATCATCCCACCTACTTGATTGTTTCACACAATCATCCCACCTACTTGCACATCGATACATTCTCACTGGGGAGAGGCCATTCACCTACTCCATGTGTGGGAAGGATTCAGTCAGTCCTCCAACCTGCTGAAACACCAATAAATTCACAAGTAACTGTTGTAATTGGATTATGCTGTTAATCATATTCAGGATTGAACCATGTTCATTTGAGTCTGTTTCTGCTGAATTGAAAAATAACTCCAGCTCAGTTATAGGTGTTAATGTAGTTGGTCTTGGAAAGAGAGGATTTGCAGTTAGGAAACACAAACTAAACATCGCATCAGCATCTAACACTCACCAAATCTATCGTAAACTGAATATCATCGGATTTTGAACTTGGAAGGAAAAAGCACCGTTCACAGTGGGGAGAAACCGTACACGTGTTCTGTGTGTGGACGAAGCTTCAGTCGGTCATCTGGCCTTTCGAAACATAAATGCAGTCACACTAGGGAGAACCCATGGGAATGTGGGGACTGTGGGAAGGCGGGGACTGTGGGAAGGCATTTGATTAGCCATTCCAGCCGGTAGTTCATCAGTGCACTCATGCTGGGAGATGCTTTTCACGTGCTCTGAGTATGGAAAGGGATTCACACACTCATACCACTTGTAAACACACCAACATGTTCACATGGGGGAGAGGCTGTTCATCTTCTCCCTATGTAGGATGGGATTTGCTCATTCCTCCAATCTGCTGAGACACCACTGAGTTCACACTGGGGGAGACCATTTAAATGCCCAGACTGTGAAGAGTGTTATAAAGATTCTGGGGAACTGATGTCCCATTAACATATTCACACTGAAGAGAGAGACCATTCAGATGCTCTCACTGTATCACAGAATTTACAGTTCAGAAGTAAGCCATTTGGCCCATTGAGTCGGCACCCGACTTAAGCCTATACCTCCACCCTAATCCCGTAAACCAGTAACCCCACCTAAACCTTTTAGACAGTAAGGGCAATTCAAAATGGCCAATCCACCTAACCTGCACATCTTTGGACTATGGGAGGAAACCGGAGCACCCGGAGGAAACACACGCAAATACAGGGAGAATGTGCCGACTCCGTACAGACAGTGACCCAAGCCGAAAATCGAACCTGGGACCCTGGAGCTGTGAAGCAACAGTGCTGACCACTGTGCTACCGTGCCGCCCAATCGGCAGCTTACCATTCAAAGAACAGGGTTCAGACAATCGTCTCACCTCACTGTACAGCAGCGTCTTCACACAGGGGAGAGGCCATTCACCTGCTCCCAGTATGGGAGGGGATTCACTCAGATTCCAACCTACTGATGCACCAGCAAGTTCACAAGTAACTTCACTGATTGGATTGTTTTGGGCATCACAGCCTGGACTGAACCATAGGCATTGGGGTCTGTTTCTCCCACAAGTCCCGAAGGACGTGCTTGTTACACGAATTGGACATTCTGAATTCTCGCTCAGTGTAGCTGAACAGGCACCGGAATGTGGCGACTAGGAGATTTTCACAGTAACTTCATTGCAGTGTTAATATAAGCCTACTTGTGACAAGAACAAAGATTATTATTATTATGATGATGATGTTCTTAAACTCCAACCCTATTGTAAGAAATTTAATTCTGAATAAAATTCAAGTCAAATCAGTTTGTGTTAATCATAGTTAATCAATGGGCGGCTCATTAGCACAGAGTTAGCACTGTGGCTTCACAGCGCCAGGGATTCGGGTTTAATTCCTGGCTTGGGTCACTGTGCGGAGTCTGCACGATCTCTCCGTACCTTTGTGGGTTTGCTCCAGGTGCTCCAGTTTCCTCCCACAAGTCCCGAAAGACGTGCTTGTTAGGTGAATTGGACATTCTGAATTCTCCCTCAGTGTACCAAAACAGGCGCCGGAGTGCGGCGACTAGGTGCTTTTCACAGTAACTTCATTGCAGTGTTAATGTAAGCCTATTTGTGACAATAATAAAGATTATCATTATTATGACTGTGGAATTAATTGGAGGAATCTTCTAAAGAGCCAGCACTGGTACAATGGGCCAAATAGTTTTCATCTGTGCTGTATCGTTCCATAGAATAATTAATATTCAATGGGAACAGCAGTAAGCCATTCAGCCTTTCAAGCATGCTCCTCCATTTACTAAAAAAATGTCTGATCCAACGCTAAGTCCACTTTCCTGCCTTCTCTCCATAACCCTGATTTCCATAAATTATTAAAAACCTATTGATCTCAGCCCTGAAAATGTTCAAGGACGAGGCCTCCAAAGCTTCCTGGCAGCACGGTAGCACAAGTGTTTAGCACTGTGGCTTCACAGCGCCATGGTCCCAGGTTCGATTCCCTGCTGGGTCACTGTCTGTGCGGAGTCTGCACGTTCTCCCCGTGCCTGCGTGGGTTTCCTCCGGGTGCTCCGTTTTCCTCCCACAGTCCAAAGACGTGCAGGTTAGGTGGATTGGCCATGATAAATTGCCCTTTGTGACCTAAAAAGGTTAGGAGTTATTGGGTTACGGGGATGGGTGGAAGTGAGGGCTTAAGTGGGTCAGTGCAGACTCAATGGGCTGAATGGCCTCCTTCTGCACTGTATGTTCTCTGTTCTCTCACATAATTCTTTGGGAGACAAAATTCTTCCTCAAATCCTCTTATTCTGCAACTATGTCCTCTGGTCCTACATTCTACCATCAGTGGAAACATCCATCCAATATTTACCCTGTCTAACCCTCTAAAAATCTTATATGTTTCAATCATATCACCTCTCGTACTTATGCACTCCTAGGAGTACAGACCCAACTTGTTTAATCTTTCCTCATGGAAATTTCTCCATGTCCGGGATCATTGCAGTGAATCTCCTCTGTACTGCCTCCAATTATATTATATCTTTCCTTAAATGAGGGGACCAAATCTCTCTTGACATAAGCACCAGCATCACATTTGCCTTCCCTATTAGCTTCTGTTCCTGTCTGCTAGCTTTCTGAGCTTCATGAGCAAGAACCCCAAGTCCCTTTGGGCTACAGCTTTCTGCAGTCTCACCATTTAAACAAGAACCCGCCTTCTCATTCATTCTTCCAAAATGAACAATCTCACATTTTCCCTCATTGAATTGCAGTTCAGCATCAGTAAATAGAGAAGGAGAGGAACCAGTGACTGTGGGATTGACGCACAGACTTAGCACCCTGAGAGGAGTCAGGGAAAAGTTGGAAAAATGTCAAAAAACTAATCATGGACTGACAGGAAAATAAAGGTTTTTTAGTAATGGCATACAACAGCGCAGATATTCACAAGAATGTATGTGTTGTATTTATTAATTTCTTTGAATTGCGTAACAAAATTGGTTTCCTTCTGTTTGGATGCTTCAATGGCGTTGCTGTTACCCAGCATTCCCTGCGGGTGTGAATGTGCCCTATTCACACTGCGGGAGGTCAGTGCGCAGGCGCAGTGCTGAACTCCGCGGAACATGCGCAGTGTCACCTTGCCCAGAGGCGGGTGAGTACGGGAGAGGTTTTTTTATAAATGTTTTTATTAAAGCTTTTTCCAACCAACGTTTTTACATAACAAAAATAAACGAGAATTATTAAACAAACAAGGTGGGTGTTGTCTTTATACAAAGCAAAATTCACATTATATCCACAATTCCCCCCCACCTGAGTCCCCCTGCCCCCCGCCCCCCCCCCCCGGATGCAGCTGCTGCTGACACTGCTCCCCTAGAAAGTCAAGGAAAGGTTGCCACCGCCGAGAGAACCCCATCAAAGACCCTCTCAAGGCGAACTTTATTCGCTCCAGGCTGAGGAACCCCGCCATATTGCTAACCCTGGTCTCCACACTCGGGGGTTTTGAGTGCCTGCACATTAGCAAGATCCATCTCCGGGCTACCAGGGAGGCAAAGGCTAATACCTCAGCCTCTTTCGCCTCCTGCACTCCCGGATCCTCTGACACCCCAAATATCGCTATTGTTGGGCTCACCTTCACCCGAGTGTCCTAGATCCTGGACATCGCCCTCGCAAAGCCCTGCCAGAATTCTTTAAGCGCCGGGCATGCCCAAAACATATGGGCATGGTTCGCCGGACTCCCTGCACATCTTGCGCTCCTGTCCTCCACCCCAAAGAACTTACTTATTCTCGCCATCGTCATGTGAGCCCGATACACCACCTTAAAATGAATTAAGCTGAGCCTGGCACATAATGAGGAGGAATTTACCCTGCCCAGGGCATCAGCCCACAGGCCCTCATCCAGATCCATTCCCAGCTCCTCCTCCCACTTGCCCTTCAACTCCTCCACTGAGGCATCCTCAGCCTCCTGCAGCTCCTGATATATGTCCGACACCTTCCCCTCCCCTACCCAGATGCCAGACACAACCCTGTCCTGTATCCTACGCGGGGGCAGCAGCGGAAATGTCCCCACCTGCTTTTTAAGAAAGTCCCGAACCTGGAGGTACCTGAACGCATTCCCCAGGGGCAGGCCGAACCTCTCCTCCAGCGCCTGCACACTGGGGAAAGTCCTGTCTATAAACATGTCCCCCATTCTCCTAATGCCTGCCCTATACCAGTCTTGGAACCCCCCATCTATCCTACCCGGAGCAAATCTGTGGTTATTCCGTATCAGGCTCCACACTGAGGCCCCCTCCTCCTGCCTGTGCCTCCTTCACTGTCCCCAAATCCTCAGTGCCGCCGTCACCACCGGACTTGTGGTGTATCACGCCGGTGAGAATGGCAGCGGCACCATGACTAGTGCCCCTCGGCTGGTGCCTCTGCATGACGCCGTCTCCAGCTGCCCCCTCCTCCATCATCAACTTTCTAATCATGGCCACATTGGCCGCCCAATAATCGCTGTAGAAGTTCGGCTGAGCCAGTCCTCCCCCTCCCCCTCCCCACGAATGCCCTTTTAACTCGCAGGGTTTTATTCGCCCACACAAATCCCATAACAATCCTATTCACCTGCTTAAAAAAGGACTTGGGGATGAAACTGGGGAGGCATTGAAAAACGAACAGGAACCTGGGGAGACCCGTCATCTTACGGGAGAGGTTTTTGTTAATGGGAGAGAGTGGGCGGGGCGGAGGGAGGAATGGAGCCGGGAGGTGAGGGTGGGTAGGGAGCGGAGGCTTCAGAAACACCTGGTGTAGGCCCCAAGACCAAATATGACCCCGCAAGTCCGGAGTTTGTAGATCGGAGGGTTTTTCCTGAGAATAGGCCAGGTTTGAAGACCATCTTGTTTCAGCAGGAGCAGTGCGCATGCGGGACTATTTGTTTTACGTAATGGAGTGGGCGGGGCTTCAGGGTCCCAGTGACCAGAAGAGAAAAGTTTTGACTCGTTGATCTAAATCTGCTAATGGATGAGAAATGCCTCAATGAGTAAATAACGGCTGATTATAGGAGGGTAACTGAGGTGGCGGAATGGATGTGGAGGCTCCATAAACACCCTGTGGAGATGGCAGAATAAGAATCTAATGTTTAATCCAGGCGGGGCAACATCCGGGAGGCTGCACATGACATCAGGGGGGAGTGGGAGGAGGAGAAAATGTTGTGAATTTCTCTTCTAGACTGACAGGAATGGATTCTGGAAACTCTTTTTACTGGAGGTTAGAAGGGGAGGATTTACACACAGCAAACTCAAATCAAGAGAAATGTTTTTCTCTTCTGAATTTTTAATCCTGGACTGACAGTGATGACTTTTTACAGGACATTAGGAAAGCAGAATTTTAAGGTGAATAACTCACCCAAGATTCACTTCAAAACCTGAGAGAAACTCAGTTTATTAGTACCTGAATGTAAGTGTTTCTGTTTTATTTGGGTTCAAGATTTAAACATCTGTGTAGCTGGAAATAGGGTGGAGCAAGATTTGCAAACAAGGATGTAGCTTAACCGGGGCCCAATGTAGATCAGTGAGCACAGGGGTGATGAGTGAGTGAGTGGGATTCAGTTCAGGGGGCATGGCAGCAGAAATTTGTAAGAACTCAAGTTTGGCAGGTTCCCTACCCTGAACAACATCATTGAACCAGTTTGTTTTTTACAACATTCAGCAGTTTTTATGGTCACTTTTTCCTTGTGCCGGTCCCACACATCACCAGATTCAGTTGGCTCAGTTTCACAACCTGCCTTTGTCTCTTTGTAGGTTTGCACTTACACCTTTTTCTGGTTTTAATCAATTTCACAGAGTATGAGAAAGGGACAAATTTGCAGTTGGGAAACTCGAACTAGGTATCATATCAGGATCTGATTGAGTCGCCCAATTTATCGTAACCTGAATATCTTTGGATTTTGAATATGGAAGGAGAAAGCACCATTCGCAGTTGGGAGAAACTAAACACGTGCTCTGCGTGTGGACGAGACTTCAGCCAATCATCTGACCTCTTGAACCACAAGTGCAGACACAACGGGGAGAAAGCATGGACATGTGGGGACTGTGAGAAGGGATTCAATTATCCAGTTGAGCTGGAAACTCATCGGCGCAGTCACACTGGGGAGAGACCGTTCACCTGCTCCACGTGTGGGAAGGGATTCACTCTGTCTTGCAACCTGTTGGCTCACCAGCGTGTTCACTCTGAAGAGAGACCTTTTAAATACCCAGACTGTGGGAATTGCTATAAAAGTTCTGGCAAACTGTTGCGCCACCAACATATTCACAGTGGCGAGAGACCTCAGGTGCTCTGACTGTGGGACTGGGTTCAGGCAATTATCTGATCTCACTGTACACCAGCGAATTCACACTGGAGAGAAGCCGTTTACCTGCAAAAAGTGTGAGAAGGGATTCAGTTGGTCGTCACGCCTGCTGACACACCAGCGAATTCACACTGGAGAGAGACCATTCTCCTGCACTGTTTGTGGGAAGGGATTCACTAATTCTTCCGCCCTGCTGAAACACCAGCAAGTTCACACTGGGGAAAGACCGTTCACCTGTTCTGTGTGTGGGAAGGGATTCACTGGGTCAACCGACCTGCTGGAACACCAGCGTATTCACAGCGGGGAGAGACCATTTGGCTGCTCCACGTGTGGGAAGAGATTCACTCAGTCATCAACCCTGCTGACACACCAGCGAGTTCACACTGGGGAGAAGCCATTCAACTGCTCCAGATGTCACAAGAGATTTGCTCACTCATCTACCCTGCTGAGACACCAGCGAGCTCACAAGTAACTACTTTGATAGAACTTTGCTGTTTATCCATTTGGGTGTGTTTCTAAAGAAAAGCAAGTCCAGCCCCGTTATAGGATTAATATTCCGGATTAAAGTCAAATCAGTTAGATGTTTTTAATATCTCCAACACAAGTTAGTTCCTTTTGAAGGGATCTCCCTCTCTTCTGTATCCCCTATCCTCACCTCCAAAAAGAGGAGCTTGAAGTTCTTTGAGGATATAATAAGCAGGGTGGATAAAGGGAACCAGTAGATGTGGTTTGCCCAAGACCGTAAGAAACGACAGAGAGTTGTGAACACCGCCCAATCCATCACGCGAACCCGCCTTCCATCTATTGACTCTATCTACACCTCCTGCTGCATTGAGAAAGCAGACAGCATAATCAAAGACCCCTCCCATCTGTGTTTTTCTTTCGTCCATCGGGCAGGAGACACAAAAGTCTGAGTAAAAGCACTAACAGGTTCAAAAACAGCTTCTTCCCCGCTGTTACGACTACTGAATGACCCTCTTATGGACTGAACTGATCTCTTCACAAATCTTCTCATCCGATGCCTGTGCTTATGTATTTACATTGTGTATTTATGCATGTCCTATGTTTTTTCATGCATGGAACGATCTGTCTGGACTGAAGGCAGAACAATACGTTTTACTGTGCCTCAGTACACGTGACAATAAAACAAGTTCAATTTAGATTTCAAGAGGCATTCAGTAATAATAATGATCACCTTTTATTGTCACAAGTATGAAGTTACTGTGAAAAGCCCCTGATCGCAACATTCCGGCACCTGTTCGGGTAAGCTGGTATGGGAATTGAACCCGTAAGGTACTACATACAAGGTTATTGCAGACGATAAGGACTTATAGTGTTGGGGATGATTTTTTAGCATGGATAGAGGCTTGGATAACTAACAGAAAAGAGTGAGTTGGGATAAATGGGTCATTTTCAAATTGGCACATTAACTAATGGACTGCCCCTGGGATCTGTGTTGGGGCCACAACTATTTAGATCAATATAAATGACTTAGAACCATAGAATTCCTACAGTGTAGAAGGAGGCAATTCAGCCCATCGAGTCTGCACCTAGCAGCAGAGGGCAGTAGAGCGGAGCTGCTGATTGGCCGTTGCAGGGGAAATTTGCATACGACCGTGTGCTCACCCTAACTTGGAGGTGGTTTGTGGAGGAGCTCTTGTCAAGTGACACTTAAACCCAAAACATTTCTTCAGTGTTTCCCTCCGTACCCCCTCCTCTAACCAAAAATAACCAACCGCTGTAAGGATCAAGAGGAAGACTCGAGGGCAGGTAGAAGTGGAAAGTTGAACCGTGACATCACAACCTGCAGGTAAGGGATTGGCTGGTGACTGGTAAGTAGTTTTTATTTATTTTCCCTCATGTGTTATCGTGCGGGGCGCAGAGGTTGCTGAGTGAGTGCTTGCTGAGAAGGGGAGTGAATAACAGGTAAGCTCTTTCTTTCTTTTTTTTTATCTAGAGGGGATGACAGGGAAGGTAGTGCAATGTTCCTCCTGTTTGAGGTGAGGGATGCCGTTAGTGTCCCTGCTGATTTCATCTGTGGGAAGTGCACCCATCTCCAGCTCCTCAGAAACTGCGTTATGGAACTGGAGTTGGATGAACTTCGGATCATTCGGGAGGCAGAGGTGGTCATAGATAGAAGCTTCAGGGATGTAGTTACTCCGAAGAATAAAGATAGATGGGTGATGGTGAGAGGGGCTGGGAGGAAGCAGTCAATACAGGGATCCCCTGTGGCCGTTCCCCTTAGTAACAAGTATACCACTTTGGATACTGTTGGGGGGGGGGACTTACCAGGGTTAAGCCATGGGGTACAGGTCTCTCGCACAGAGTCTGTCCCTGTTGCTCAGAAGGGAAGAGGGGAGAGGAGTAGAGCATTAGTCATTGGCGACTCCATAGTTAGGGGGATAGGAGATTCTGTGGGAACGAGAGAGACTCATGGTTGGTGTGTTGCCTCCCAGGTGCCAGGGTGCGTGATGTCTCGGATCGTGTTTTCGGGATCCTTAAGGGGGAAGGGGAGCAGCCCCAAGTCATGGTCCACATAGGTACCAACGACATAGGTAGGAAAAGGGATAGGGATGTAAGGCAGGGATTCAGGGAGCTAGGGTGGAAACTTAGATCTAGGACAAACAGAGTTATTATCTCTGGGTTGTTACCCGTGCCACGTGATAGCGAGACGAGGAATAGGGAGAGAGAGGAGTTCAACACGTGGCTACAGGGATGGTGCAGGAGGGAGGGGTTTCAGATTTCTGGATAATTGGGGCTCATTCTGGGGTCAGTGAGACCTCTACAAACGGGATGGTCTGCACCTGGACCAGAAGTGTACCAATATCCTGGGGGGGAAATTTGCTAATGCTCTTCGGGAGGGTTTAAACTAGTTCAGCAGGGGCTTGGGAACCTGAATTGTAGCTCCAGTATACAGGATGTTGAGAGTAGTGAGGTCATGAGTAGGGTTTCAAAGTTGCAGGAGTGTACCGGCAGGCAGGAAGGTGGTTTAAAGTGTGTCTTCTTCAATGCCAGGAGCATCCGGAATAAGGTGGGTGAACTTGCGGCATGGGTTGGTACCTGGGACTTCGATGTTGTGGCCATTTCGGAGACATGGATAGAGCAGGGACAGGAATGGTTGTTGCAGGTGCCGAGGTTTAGATATTTCAGTAAGCTCAGGGAAGGTGGTAAAAGAGGGGGAGGGATGGCATTGTTAGTCAAGGACAGTATGGTGGCAGAAAGGACGTTTGATGAGGACTCGTCTACTGAGGTAGTATGGGCTGAGGTTAGAAACAGGAAAGGAGAGGTCACCCTGTTAGGGGTTTTCTATAGGCCTCCGAAAAGTTCCAGAGATGTAGAGGAAAGGATTGCAAAGATGATTCTGGACAGGAGCGAAAGCAACAGGGTAGTTGTTATGGGGGACTGCAACTTTCCAAATATTGACTGGAAACTCTATAGTTCGAGTACTTTAGATGGGTCTGTTTTTGTCCAATGTTTGCAGGAGGGTTTCCTGACACAGTATGTAGATAGGCCAATGAGAGGCAAGGCTATATTGGATTTGGTACTGGGTAATAAACCAGGACAGGTGTTAGATTTGGAAGTAGGTGAGCACTTTGGTGATAGTGACCACAATTCGATTAAGTTTACTTTCGTGATGGAAAGGGATAGGTATATACCACAGGGCAAGAGTTATATCTGGGGAAAGGCAATTATGATGCGATGAGGCAAGACTTAGGATACATCGGATGGAGATGAAAACTGCAGGAGATGGGCACAATGGAAATGTGGAGCTTGTTGAAGGAACAGCTACTGCGTGTCCTGGATAAGTATGTACCTGTCAGGCAGGGAGGAAGTGGTCGAGTGAGGGAACCGTGGTTTACTAAAGCAGTCGAAACACTTGTCAAGAGGAAGTAGACTTATGTAAAGATGAGACATGAAGGTTCAGTTAGGGTGCTCGAGAGTTACAAGTTAGCTAGGAAGGACCTAAAGAGAGAGCTAAGAAGAGCCAGGAGGGGACATGAGAAGTCTTTGGCAGGTAGGATCAAGGATAACCCTAAAGCTTTCTATAGATATGTCAGGAATATAAAAGAATGACTAGGGTAAGAGTAGGGCCAGTCAAGGACAGTAGTGGGAAGTTGTGCTTGGAGTCCGAGGAGATAGGAGAGGTGCTAAATGAATATTTTTCGTCAGTATTCACACAGGAAAAAGACAATGTTGTCGAGGAGAATACTGAGATTCAGGCTACTAGACTAGAAGGGCTTGAGGTTCATAAGGAGGAGGTGTTAGCAATTCTGGAAAGTGTGAAAATAGATAAGTCACCTGGCCCGGTGATTTATGGGATTTATCCTAGGATTCTCTGGGAAGCTAGGGAGGAGATTGCTGAGCCTTTGGCCTTGATCATTAAGTCATCTTTGTCTGCAGGAATAGTGCCAGAAGACTGGAGGATAGAAAATGTTGTCCCCTTGTTCAAGAAGGGGAGTAGACATAAGCCCGGTAACTATAGACCAGTGAGCCTTACTTCTGTTGTGGGCAAAATCTTGGAAAGGTTTATAAGAGATAGGATGTATAATCATCTGGAAAGGAATAATATGATTAGAGATAGTCAACATGGTTTTGTGAAGGGTAGGTCGTGCCTCACAAACCTTATAGAGTTCTTTGAGAAGGTGACCAAACAGGTGGATGAGGGTAAAGCAGTTGATGTGGTGTATATGGATTTCGGTGGGCCCCGATCGCGGGCCAGGCCACCGTGGGGGCACCTCCCGGGGCCAGATCCCCCCTGCCCCCCCAAGAACCCCGGAGGGCGCCCACGCCGCCAGGTCCTGCCGGTAAGGACCTACTCCAATTTACGCCGGCGGGACTGGCAAAAAACGGGCGGGACTTCGGCCCATTGTGGGCCGGAGAATTATGGCAGCCCCAGGGCCCATTGAGTCGCGCTGGTCCCCGCCATTCTCCGAGGCGGGCGGCGCGATTCACGCCGGGCTGCATTTTGGGGTGCCGAATAATTTGGAGGACGGTGGGGGTTGGATTCACGGAGACCCCCGGCGATTCTCCGACCCGGAGGAGGGGGTCGGAGAATCCCGCCCCTAATTTATAGATTCCAATTTAAAAGATTTAATATGTACACAGTCTTTGGTATTTGAGCTATCTCATCTACTAAAAGTAAACTAAAAAAATACTCAACACAAATGAAATTTTAAAATCGCTTATTATCACAAGTAGGCTTCAATGAAGTTACTGTGAAAAGCCCCTAGTCGCCACATTCCGGCGCCTGTTTGGGGAGGCTGGTACAGGAATTGAACCGTGCTGCTGGCCTGCCTTGGTCTGCTTTCAAAGCCAGCGATTTAGCCCTGTGCTAAACAGCCCCTTGTACAGACGGGAATGTGATTGCGTGACTACATCACTTAATAAAGGAGTCAGTGAAAGTGGAAAAGGAGACCATGGAAACCAAAAATTAACTCCTGAAAATCAGAGAGCATCTCTCGAGAAAATCTCAAGAAGAGCCATTGAAAAAATATATTTTGAGCCCTGGAGTCGGATCTTTCAGATGCTGAATTGTAGATTTTACACCAAAGATTTATTTAAAATAGAAGCAAAAGTTCAGAAATTTATTCTAAACAGGTTTCTGCTGAGAGTTCTTGAATGAAGGGGAAAGATCACAGATGGTGCTTTTAAAAATAGACACTGGTAGCCCCCACAATAAATGACATTTTCAGCAGATTAAGTTCCAGCGGTTATAGGGGTTAACATCAGCAAGTACAAAATATTGTCAGATGATCAATACTAAACAACAGCAACAACAGCAGAATCCAACCCCTGCAGTCATTTATGAACTTGCTGATGTCTCTGGAGACATCGTGACTGAGTGAATCCCTTCCCACACACACACAGCAGTTGAATGGTCTCTTAGTGTGAGTGCGTTGGTGTGTCAGCAAGTTGAAAGACTTCACAAATCCATTCCCACACACTGAGCAGGTAAACGGTTTCTCCCCAGTGTGAGTGCGCTGTTAAGCAGTGAGGTTGGACGACCGATTGAATCCCTTCCCACACACGGAGCATGTGAATGGTCTCTCCGCAGTGTGAGTGCGTTGGTGAGCAGTGAGGTTGGATGACTGCCTGAAACTCTTTCCACAGGAGGTGCAGCCGAATGGTTTCTCTTCAGTGTGAATTTGCTGGTGTCTCAGAAGGGTGGGTAAAACTGTGAATCCCTTCCCACACACAAAGCAAGTAAACGGTCTTTCCCCAGTATGGAGCCGCTGGTGTACAAGAAGGGAGGATGCCTGTCTGAAACTCTTTCCACAGGAAGTGCAGCTGAATGGTTTCTCCTTAATGTGAACTCGCTGGTGTGACAGCAAGTGGGATGATCCAGTGAATCCCTTCCCACACACACAGCAGGTGAATGGCCGCTCACCTCTATGAACACGCTGGTGTGACAGCAGGTGGAATGACTGAGTGAATCCCTTCCCACAGTCGGAGCAGGCGAACGGCCTCTCCCCAGTGTGAGTGCGTTGATGTACAGTGAGTGCTGAAGAATGCCTGAACCTCTTTCCACAGGAGGTGCAGATGAATAGCTTTTCCTCAGTGTGAATCCGCTGGTGAGACCAAAGGCCAGATGACTGAATGAATCCCTCCCCACACACACAGCAGGTGAATGGCCTCTCCCCAGTGAGACTGCGCCAATGGTTTTCCAGCAGGGAAGGGTAACTGAATCCCTCACATTTCCACGGTCTCTCCATGGTGCCAGTGTCCTTGTGTCTCTCCAAGTTGGATGATCGCTTGAAGTCTTCTCCACATACAGGACACATGTATGGTTTCTCCCCAATGTGAATGGTCGTGATGTTTCTTCAGGCTGTGTAACTGGTTAAAGCTCTTTCCACAGTCAGTTCACTGGAACACTCTCACTCAGGTGTGTTTGTCTCAATATCTTTCCAGTCACACTGATGTTTAAAAGTGTTTCTCACAGACAGAAGAGACAATCGTTTCTCCTTCAACATTCAAAGTCTGAGGATTTTCAGGTCCTGATGAATTGAGTGACTGTCAGATGATGTTTAGTTTCAGTCTCACATCTGTAAATCCTCCTTTCTAATATCCTGTAAAAGGAATTTACAAATGTCATCACTGTCAGTGGAGCATATAAATTCTGAACAGACAATTCTAGTTTCTCTGGAACATTTTTTCCTCTCTTGTTCCCCCAAAGCTGTAAATCCCCCTCCCACACAGTCTCCCTCCTCCCTCGGCTGAAATCCAAACCCATCTCCCCATCTGCACCATTTCTTTCCTCCACTCCCAGTTTTCTCCCTCCCTCTCCTCTGCCTGGGTTCAGTTCTCCAGCTCCTGTCTGCAGACTGACAATAAAATCAATTATTTTCTTTGTCAATTATTCTTTTTGTCTACTATGTATGGACTGTGTACGTTTCTTTGGCCACAGAAAAATACTTTTCACTGTTCTTCGGTACATGTGACAATAAATCAACCAATCAGCCGTGTGAATCATCAACAAGATGCACTGCAGTAACTCACCAAGGTTCCTTAGACAGCACCTTCCAAACCCACAACCACTACCATCTAGAAGGACATGAGCAACAGACACCGGGAACCCCATCACCTGGAGGTTCACCAAGTCATTCAGCACCCTGACATTAAAATATATCACCGCTCCTTCACTGTCACTGGGGCAACATCCTGGAACTACGTCCCTGACAGCACAGTGGGTGTACCTACACCTCAAGGACAGCAGTGGTTCAAGAAGGCAACTCACCATCACCTTCTGATGGGAAACTCGGAATGGGTAATAAATGCTGGCCTAGCCAGCGACGCCCACATCCCGCCAAAAATTGAATAAAAAACAATATATTTGCTGCTCCTGTCCTAGATGGTAGTGGCTGCATGCCTGAGTGTGTGGGTGTGTCAGTCAATGTGTGCGGGGAGTGTCTGGTGTGTTCTTGATGTAAGGGTATCTGCTGATTAGATGGGAGTGGTTGTTGGTTTGGAAGGTGCTGTTCCCTGTTTCTGTAGTGTAGTGATTATCATGTTTGCTTAAAGGCCCTCGGTTTAAAACTGCACAGAAACATTATCAAACCCCATTCATTTCTGTGTGTGGAAAAGTTACGCGATTGACATTTTCAGTATTCATTTACACCCATCCTGAATTGCCCTTGAATTGGGTTGCTGAGTTGATCTGCCGTGTGGAACCCCGATCCCCAGAGCTTCAGCCTGGTTCTCTGCTTTACTAGTCTTGATGTGGAGATGCCGGCATTGGACTGGGGTGAGCACAGTAAGAAGTATTACAACACCAAGTTAAAGTCCAACAGGTTTGTGTCGAATCACATGCTTTCGGAGCGCAGCTCCATCCTCAGGTGAATGAAGAGGTGGGTTCCACAACCACATGTATAGACAAATTCAATGATGCAAGATGATACTTTGAATGCAAATCGTTGCAGGTAATTAAATCTTTACAGGTCCAGACGGTGCAACTGGAGAGAGGGATAATCACAGATTAAAGAGATGTGAATTGTCTCAAGCAAGAACAGTTGGTAGGATTTTGCAAGCTCAGGCCAGATTGTGGGTGGTGAATGTAATACAACATGAATCCAAGGTCTCGGTTGAGGCTGTATCCATGCGTGCGGAACTTGGCTATCAGTTTCTGCTTGGCGATACTGCATTGCTGCACGTCCTGAAGGCTGCCTAGCTGAGCCCACACCTCCACCCTATCCCCATAACCCAGTCACCCCACCTA
This sequence comes from Scyliorhinus torazame, assembly GCF_047496885.1. Classification (NCBI taxonomy): domain Eukaryota; kingdom Metazoa; phylum Chordata; class Chondrichthyes; order Carcharhiniformes; family Scyliorhinidae; genus Scyliorhinus; species Scyliorhinus torazame. The sequence goes on from NC_092711.1 coordinate 68,353,168, forward strand.
ACCTTTTTGGACACTAAGGCAATTTAGCATGGCCAATCCACCGAACCTGCACATCTTTGGACTCATGTCTGTGCTATCACTAAGACTGCCCGTTTCCACCTACATTACATTATCCGGCCTCTCTCTTGTGTCTGTGTGCCTGGGCTGAAACCTCGGTCATGCCTTTGTCACCTCCCGATTCGACAATTCCATTACACACCTGGCTCCCCCACATTCTACCTCTGTAAACTTAAATCCATCCAAATGTCTGCTACCCATGTCTTAATTCACAGCAAGTTCCTTTCCCCTATGATCCCTGTGCTCCGAGACTTGCATTCGCTCCCAGTCAATTCTCACCCTTGTTTTCAAATCCCTCCATGGCCTCATCTCTCTCTGTGTCTGTCATCTCCTCCAGCCCCACAACCCCCTGGGATATCTGCACAGCTCTGATCCTGGACTCTTGTACACCCCCGAATCTAATTACTCCGCCATGGTTTTAAGTTCCCTCGGCCCCAAGCACTGAATTCTCTCCCTAAACCTCCCTGTCTCCACCTCACTTACCTTCTTTAAGACTCTCTTTAAAACTCACCTCTTTGACCTCCTTTTGTTTCTGGGTGCCTCACTTTGTTTTATAATGTTCCTGTGAAGTTGACTGGGATGATTTCTGATGTTAAAGGTGTTATATAAATAGAAGTTGTTGTTGTTGACTGTAACCCTGCCCTCCTGTTTTACAATATCCCATTGGTTTCACAACAAACTCTATCTCTGATGTTTTGCCCCCTGCGGGTTTGCAGCCTCTATAAAGACGGCGGCCGTTAACTCAGGCCTGTCACCGGGAGCAGGCCGCAGCTGCCCCGCCGCTCGATGCAAACTCGGCCCGGAAACCTTATTGGGGTTTGGAGCCTCCACCGGAGATCGATGAAACCTCCCGTCCGAGTGCAGCATCGGCACTGCGCATGCTCCAGCTCACAAGGCCCAGGGAGTGATTGACGGCAGCTCTGGGCCAGTAGGAAGAGAGAGGTGGGCCTGGAGGACCGAGTGGTTGCAGTGGGTCCTCCAACCAATTGGAGTGAATGAAGGGCGGGGCTGAGCCGGGTCTCCGACGTGAGGTGGAGCATGCGCAGTACCGATGACAACTCAGGATTCAGGCGGGAGGTTGGAAATCCTGAGCCGGTCAAATTCGATCAGGTGAGTCATGAGGGAGGGATGGAGCCGGCGGATGGGTCTGGAGGCTTCATAAACACTCCGTGCAGCCCGAAGCCCCGAATACGAAGGTCGATACAGCAGTTCATCCAACGAAAGCTGCTCGGGCTTTGCCCCGAGACAGGCCCGAGTGGCCGGGCGCATGCGGACGGAGCGAGAGCCCTGGCGTTGCCCCCTCTTCCTATTGGTCCGAACCCGCCGTCAATCAGTCCCCGGGCATTGTGAGCTGGAGCAAACCCTTCACCATCATTGTCAGCTCCCTGGTTTGCAGCTGCGGGGCTTCTCCCTCCCGGGAACAGGCCCAGGTTAACGGGCACCATCCTGCTTCAGACACTGGAGGATGGTTCACATCAGAGGATGGGGGAGGGGGGATAATATTTTATTGTCAGTCTGCAGACAGGAGCTGGAGAACTGAACCCAGGCAGAGGAGAGGGAGGGAGAAAACTGGGAGTGGAGGAAAGAGATGGTGAGATGGGTTTGGATTTCAGCCCAGGGAGGAGGGAGAGTGTGTGGGACGGGGATTTACAGCTTTGGGGGAACAAGAGAGGAAAAAATGTTCCAGAGAAACTAGAATTGCCTGTTCAGAATTTCTATCCTGGACTGACAGTGATGGCTTTTGTAAACTCCTTTTACAGGGGGTTAGAATTGGAGAATTTGCACACAACAAACTGAACCCAACAGAAAGGTTTGTCTCTTTGCGAATTCTATCCTGCATTGACAGTGATTACTTTTATAACATGAGAGATTACAGCTCTCAGGAAAGATTAAATGGAGTGGGGCCCTTTTTCTATCGACAACAACAAATGAAGCAGTGACATGCTATAAATCTTTTAAATTATCAGTACTGTGGAGAGGGGCGATGTGAGAGAGTGACCATTAATAAACAAGTCATAAATACGGACACATTTATTTATCACAGGTTCAGAATGTGCAACTCATTACCATGGAAAGGAGTTGAGGAAGGTGCTGAGATGTTTTCAAAATGCAACGGGACAAGCACATGAGAGAAAATGGAATCGAAAATCAGCTGAAAGGCTGAGATATGATAGGTGTGACAGTCAGAGATGTGTGCCGAGTATTGACAGCAGCAGAATCTGTGACAGAATGGCCTGTTTGTGTCTTATATATTCACAGTAATTCAATGTAATCGCCTTTTACAGAATATTTGCAGATGCAAACATCATGTCGAGATCTGACAGTCACTTGATTCATCAGGACCGGCCTTTCAACGTGGAAGGAGAAATGTTTGTCTGTTTTGACTTTCGGAAAAAATGTCAAAAATCACTGTCATTGGAAAAGCACCGAGACACAGACATCTAAGTAATTTTCCACAGTTAGCTGGAACTGAGCTCTAACCAATCACACAGCATGAAATTAAATTGCAGCATTTACATTAGGGAGACACCATATTCAGGCTTCAACTGATGATCCAAGTTGGAGAGACATAAGGCCATTCGCACCAAAGGAATCAAGAAGCAGCAATAGGACATTCAGCCACGTGAGCCTGTTCCACCATTTAATAACATCAATGCTGATCTGATAGTGACCTCAAATCTGCATCCCATCTACACCTGATCACTTGTCGATAACTATGATGAAACCGTGGACATGTGGGGACTGTGGGATGGGATTCAATTATCCTTCTGAATTGGAAACTCATCGACGTATTCACACTGGGGAAAGGCTGTTCACCTGCTCCATGTGTGGGAAGGGATTCACTCGGTCATCCCACCTCCTGACACACTAACTTGTTCATACTGATCAGAGACCTTTTAAATGTGCTGACTGTGGAAAGAGCTTTAAAAGCAGAAAGGATTTACTGTTGCATCAACGCACTCACACTGGGGAGAGGCCGTTCATCTGTTTGGAATGTGGGAAGGGATTTAATGATTTGTCAAACCTCCGGATTCACCATCAGATTCACTCTGACCAGAGACCGTTTAAATGTGCTGACTGTGAAAAGAGCTTTAAACACAGAAAGGATTTACTGACACATCAACGCACTCACACCAGGGAGAGGCCATTCACCTGCTCCATGTGTGGGAAGGGATTCACTCGGTCATCAATCCTCCTGAGACACCAACTTGTTCATACTGATCAGAAACCTTTTAAATGTGCTGACTGTGAGAAGAGCTTTAAAAGTAAAATGAATTTACTGAGACACCAACGCACTCACACTGGGGAGAGGCCATTCACCTGCTCCGTGTGTGGGAAGGGATTCACTCAGTCATCAATCCTCCTGAGACACCAACTTGTTCATACTGATCAGAGATCTTTTAAATGTTCTGACTGAGAAGAGCTTTAAAAGTAAACTGAATCTGCTGAAACACCAGCGAGTTCACACTGAAACAGAATCATAGAATATACAGTGCCAAAGGAGGGCATTTGGCCCATCGAGTGCTTGCAAAAAGCACCTTACTTAAGCCCATACCTCCAACCTAACCCATAACCCCACCTCACCTTTTTGGACAGAAAGGGCAATTTAGCATGGCCAATCCATCTAACCTGCACATCTTTGGACTGTGGGGGGAAACCGGAGCACCCGGAGGAAACCCACGCAGACACTGGGACAACGCGCAGACTCCGCACAGACAGTGACCCAAGCAGGGAATCAAACCAGGGACCCTGGAGCTGTGAAGCAACAGTGCTAACCACTGAGCTACTGTGTCACCCAAAAGTGGGAGCGGTACTTGGGAGAGGTTGTTCAACTGCTCCGTGTGTGGGAGGAGATTCACTCAGTCAAACAACCTGCACAGGCATCAGCAAGTTCACAGGCAACAGCAGGGTTTGGATTCAGACGTTGTTGCTGCTGTTAGTCACATCTAGGACTGAATGATGCCTGGACGTCTGTTTCCAGTGGGGCTCCACAATTTTCCGGTATATATCAATGATTTAGACTTAAATGTATGCACCAGGATTATACAAAAGTTGCTGATGTGTTTCAGACAATGAGGGAGAAAGCCATGGGCTGGGTCAGGTGGACAGAAAGGTGGGAAATTGAAATTTAGATAATGAGAGGTTAGGAACACACTTCAGTTAACTCCCGATAAAAATAAGGTCACTTCAGGATAATGGAAAAAACTGGGGGAAACTACAAATAATCCTTTAAAAAAAAAAAATTCAGAGTACCCAATTATTATTATTTTTCTCCAATTAAGGGGTAATTTAGCCTGGCCAATCCACCTAACCTGCACATCTTTGGGTTGTGGGGGTGAAACCCATGCAGACATGGGGAGAATGTGCAAACTCCACACGGACAGTGACCCAGGGCCGGGATTCAAACCCGGGTTCTCAGCGCTGTAGTCCCAGTGCTAACCACTGCTCCACGTGCTGTCCTAGCTACAAATAATTCTAATAACTTTATTGAACAGTTCTCAAATGGAAAGGCACTTGACCACATTAAAACTAAGGATCTGCAATAGACGTTTGATCCAGCAAGTCATATTTAGGGCAAGATTATAAATGGAGGGCATCCATTTCAAGTGATTATAATAAACAATGCTGAACAAGGCTAGGAGAGTGGGCAAAGAAGTGGCAGATGGAATACAATGTGGAAAAGTGTGAGGTTATGGACTTTCGAAGCAGGCATAGACTATTTTCTAAATGGTGAAATGCTGAGGAAATCACAAGCACGAAGGGACTTGGGAGACCTTGTTCAAGATTCTCTTCAGGTTAACGTGCAGGGTCAGTCGGCAGTTAGGAAGGCAAATGCAATGTATTTGTGTCGAGTGGGCTAGAATACAAGACAAGGGATGTACCTCTGAGGCTATATAAGGCTCTGATCTGACCCATTTGGAGTATTATGAGCCGTTTTGGGCCCGTATCTAAGTAAGGATGTGCTGGCCGTGGAAAGGGTCCAGAGGAGGTTTACAAGAATGATCCCTGGAATGAAGAGCGTGTCGTATGAGGAACGGTTGAGGACTCTGGGTCTGTACTCGTTGGAGTTTAGAAGGATATGGGGGGATCTTATTAAAACTTACAGGATACTGCGAGGCCTGGGTAGAGAGGACATGGAGAAGATGTTTCCACTTGTAGGGAAAACTAGAAGCAGAGGACACAATCTCAGACCAAAGGGGCGATCCTTTAAAACAGAGTAAGAAGTCTTGCAACACCAGGTTAAAATCCAACAGGTTTGTTTCGACTCACTAGCTTCAGGGGCACAGTTCCTTCCTCAGGTGATGAGGAGGAATTAAAACAGATGAGGAAGAATTTCTTCAGTCAGAGGGTGGTGAATCTGTGGAACTCTTTGCCACAGAATGCCGTGGAGGCCAAATCACTGAGTGTCTTGAAGACAGAGATAGATAGGTTCTTGATTAATAAGGGGATCAAGGGTTATGGGGAGAAAGCAGGAGAATGGAGATGGGAAAAATATCAGCCATGATTTACTGGCGGAGCAGATTCGATGGGCCGTGTGTCCTAATTCTGCTCCTATGTCTTATGATGTGAAGAAAACCATTCTGTGCTGCATGTGGGATCATGAATGCACTGCTCGAAAATGTGGTGGAGGCAGATTCAATTGATGCCTTGAAAAGAGAATTGGACAACTATCTGTTACTGTCAGATCAGCCATGAGGTTATTAAATGGTGGAGCAGACTGGGCTGAATAGCCAACTCCAGCTCCTTGCTCATCTGTTCGTATCTTTTGAGGAGAAAAATATCTGCAGAGTTCAGGGCCAAGGACAGGGGATTGTGACTGTTGCAGAAAGTTGGCACAGATACAATTTGTTGAGTGCCTTTGTTTTGTGCTGTCACCTTTCTATGTCACTGTGTTATGAGGGAAATGCAGTGCACCAATGCAAGAGAGGCAGATTACTCCCTCGATATGGATTGGATTTGTTTATTGTCACGTGCACCGAAGTACAGTGAAAAGTATTATTCTGCGAGCAGCTCAAACAGATCATTTTGTACATGAAAAGAAAGTAAACTAAAAAGAAAATACATAATAGGGCAACCCAAGGTACACAATGTAAATATATAGACAAAGGCATTGGTTGAAGCATACAGGAGTGTAGTATTAATCAGGTCAGTCCATAAGAGGGTCGTTTAGGAGTGGTAATAGCGGGGAAGAAGCTGTTTAGAATCTGTTTCTGCGTGTTCTCAGACTTTTGTGTCTCCTGCCTGATGGAAGAAGTTGGAAGAGTGAGTAAGCTGGGTGGGAGGGGTCATTGATTATGCTGCCCGCTTTCCCAAGACAGCGGGAGGTGTGGATAGAATCAATGGATGGGAGGCAGGTTCGTGTGATGGATTGAGCTGTGTTCACTACTCTCTGAAGTTTCTTCCGGTCTTGGACCAAGCAGTTGCTATACCAGGCAGTGATGCAGCCAGATAGGATGATTTCTATGGTGCATCTGTAAAAGTTGGGAAGAGTCAGTGCGGACATGCCAAACTTCCTTAGTTTCCTGAAGAAGTATAGGTGCTGTTGTGCTTTCTTGGTGGTAGTGTCGATGTGCGTGGACCAGGACAGATATTTGGTGATGGAAACCCTGTGCCCCCGTGCAGGAGAGGCTGGTTGTTGGGCAGTGTGAGCTGATCATGGCTTGATAAAGACTAAGGCAGGTGTCAAGACCCTTGGAGTGAAAACAGGTCTGGAGGGAGTGGGTCAAAAAACCTGGGGAGTTGCATTTTGCATGAATCGTGAGTGTGACCCAGTCACAATTATGAACAGTAAACAAATCTATCACTGATTTGATGCGATGATTTACCGTGTCCCAGGTGTTGTAAATACTGTACATACTGTAGATCAGCCTGCTTGTGCCCATGTCTAAGCGATATCAGAATAATGTGCTTCTGTATTAAATAAAGTATCCAAAACTCTCATTGTGCTTCATGCCCAGCATCTTGCCTAACTGTGGATCTTCTGTTTTGCTGACTGGGAAATAGAATCTTCCTGTTTACTCATGGCTCTATGGCGGCTGTGTTACCCAGAATCCCCCGCGCTGCAGAAAGTTCCCGATCAGTGAGTGTACGAGGCCAGTGCGCAGGTGCAGTGTGGGTGTGTGCTCTGAGCATGCTCAGTGTCAGTCATGGTGAGGGAGTGAGGAGGAGCTGGGTTGAACACAACAGTGAGCTGCACCCTGTGAGAAGGGCATCTCCCAGTCTCTGACTCTCCTGCAGCTTCCTATCTTGGTTGAGTTGGACAAGGAATTCTCATCATTTGAGCTGGAAAAGGCCATTGATTGCTGAGCAAGCAGAAAGCACCCGGCAAGGATGGAATTCCAGCTGAACTGCTCACACACAGAAAGTCCCATCGACTGTCACACCTTCCTGCCCTCCCCTTTTGGGCTGTGAGACTGGTCCACGGAACATGTGTGATGCAATAAAAAACAGCAGTGACAGGGAGACAGCATCAACTACAGGGACATCTCACTCCTTAGAGTCAGGGGAAGACCTTCACTTGGCTGATGTTTAAAAGATTCATCTATTTGCAGACTGAGTGTATCCAGAAGCACAGTGTGGTATCTGTGCTGACAGATCTACAATCTCCACACACCAGCTACAAGGGAAGAGAACAATTGGGATTTGATCTGAAGTGTCAGTGCTGAGAAAGTGAAATGTTCTAATTACTGAGTGAAAGTAAACCTTTCAGTGCGAATCACAATTTACTGGTCCAATTGGAAAAGACACCAAAACGTTTCAATCTCTGAAGATAAACTTCAGCCTTGAAGTTATGTTTCAGAGCTCACAAGTTGTGGGAAGCTTTGTGAATGTTTCCTCTTCCCTTTTGTAAACAAGCAGCAAAGTTAACCTTTTCTCTGACAGCACGGCAACAATTTGAAATACAGATTGACTTTTAAAGATTTGGCTTCACCCCATTTGTTGGGGTCATATTTCCGGCCGTGAGAATCATCGCGGGTGGGATGGAAATTTGCTGGAACATTTTTTTATAATCCTAATCTTTATTGTCACAAGTAGTCTTACATTAACACTGCAATGAAGTTACAGTGAAAAGCCCCCAGTCAGCACATTCCGGAGCCTGTTCAGGTACACAGAGGGAGAATTCAGGATTGTCATGTGAGAGTACCTTTAAGAACCTGGTGTTTATCAAATAGCTGCAGTGAAGATGGACAGCCCAGCTCCACCCACACTCTGATATCACTGCAGCTATTTGATAAAATATATTTCACCCCCACAACCCAAAAATATGTGCAGGTTAGGTGGATTGGCCATGCTAAATTGCCCCTTAATTGGAAAAAATGAATTGGGTACTCTAAATTTATAAAAAAAACAAAGAAGGGTAGCAAGGATAGTATACAGGTGAAAGACGGGAGGAATGGCCAAAGCGCAGGTGAGCGCGAGACGATACTGGCAGCGAAGTCCGCCTGGGAGAAGCAAGTGACAACACCAACACCAGACCCATCAAGTATTGCCCTCTGTAATTGTTTCTCCGGCACCCAAGTGTATATCTACCTCCCCAGTCTCCCCCCCGCCCCCCACCACACACACACACACAAACAGATGCCTACTTCGGTGCTATAAATAATTTTGCCAATTGTACAGAGTTGCTGCTGTTGAGCTGGTGCATAATACTCTACCAGTTACTTCATTTGATTTTTTATTGTTACTTTTTTTTGTGATATGTTTGTGTGCCCTTCTCTTCTATGTATATGTACATATATATATATCATATTCTGTGTACATAACGCCAAATATACTTTGTTCAAAAACCCAATAAAAAAAAGAAGGGTAGCATGGATAATTCAGGTAATTACACGTCAGTGGCAGGAAATTATGGGAGAGAATTCTTTTGAGAAAAGATTTATTCCCACTTGGAAATAAGTGGACATATTAGCGAGAAGCAACATGGTTTTATGAAGGCGAGGTCGTGTCTCACTAACTTGATCGAGTTTTTGAGGAAGGGACAAAGATAATTGATGAGTGGAGGGCAGTGGAATTTGTCTACAAGGACTACATAGGCAGCACGTTAGCACAAGTGGCTAGCACTGTGGCTTCACAGCGCCAAGGTCCCAGGTTAGATTTCCCGCTGGGTCACTGTGCGGAGTCTGCACGCTCTCCCCGTGTCTGGGTGGGTTTCCTCCGGGTGCTCCGGTTTCTTCCCACAGTCCAAGACATGCAGGTTAGGTGGATTGGCCATGCTAAATTGCCCTTAGTGTCCAAAAAAAAAAGGTGAGGAGGGGTGATTGGGATAGGGTGGAAATGAGGGCTTAATTTGTCGGTTATGGGGATAGGGTGGAAGTGAGGGCTTAAGTGGGTCGGTTACGGGGATAGGGTGGAAGTGAGGGCTTAAGTGGGTCTGTGCGGACTCGATGGGCTGAATGGCCTCCTTCTGCACTGTATGTTCTATGTTCAGTAAGGTCTTTGTAAGGTCCCTCATGGCAGACTGGTACAAAAGGTGAAGTCACACTGGATCAGAGGTGAGCTGGCAAGATGGATACAGAACTGGCTCAGTCAGAGAAGACACAGGGTAGCAGTGCACGGGTACGTTTCTGATGGAGAGCTGTGACTAGTGGCGTGCCTCAGGGATCAGTGCTGGGATCTTTGCTGTTTGTAATATATATTAATGTTTTGGAGGAAAATGTAACTGGTTTGATTAGTGAGTTTGCAGGTGACACAAAGATTAGTAGAATTATGGATCGCGATGAGGACCGTTAGAGGATACAGCAGGATATAGATTGGTTGGAGACTTGGGCGGAAAGTTGGCAGATGGAATTTAATCCGGACAAACGTGAGGTAATGCATTTTGGAAGGTCTAATACAGATGGGAAATATACAGTAAATGGCAGAACCCTCAAGAGTATTGATAGGCAGAGGGATCTGGGTGTACAGGTACACAGGTCACTGAAAGTGGAAGCACAGGTGGAGAAGGTAGTCAAAAAGGCATATGACATGCTACCTTCGTCGGCCGGGGCATTGAGTTTAAAAATTGGCAAATCATGTTGCAGCTTTATAGAACCTTAGTTAGGCCGCACTTGGAATATGGAGTTCAATTCTGGTCGCCAGACTACCAGAAGGATGGGAAGCCTTTGGAGAGGATACAGAAAAGATTTACCAGCGTGTTGTCTGGTAGGGAGGGATTAGCTGTGAGGAGCGGTTGGAGAAACTTGGTTTGTTCTCACTGGAATGACGGAGGTTGAGGTGCGATCTGATCGAAGTCTGCAAGATTATGAGGGGCATGGACAGAATGGATAGTCAGAAGTTTTTTCTCAGAGTGAAAGAGTCAATTGCTAGGGAACATAGGTTTAAGGTGCGAGGGGCAAGCTTTGAAGAAGATGGACGAGGCACATTTGTTTACACACAGGGTGGTGGGAGCCTGGAACTCGCTGCCGGGGGAGGTAGTGGAAGCAGGGATGATAGTGACTTTTAAGGAGCGTCTTGAAAAATACAAGAATAGGATGGGAATAGCAGGATACGGTCCCCGGAAGGGTAAGGGCTTTTAGTTCAGACGAGCAGCATGGTTGGTGCAGGCTTGGAGGGCCGAATGGCCTGTTCCTGTGCTGTACTTTTCTTTGTTCTTTGTGACCATCAAACTGCATTACCGTTGACCTGGGTAATTTGACAACCATGACCCTGGTTTGTAGAGACCCAGGTGCCTGATTAATGAAGCAGAACAGCAGCAGAGGAAAGAATATTAAGCAAATTCTGCTCTCTGGATCCCACTGTCTGATGGGATGTCCTGCCCCATGTGTCCAAAAATCTGCAGCTCTGTTCAGTCTCATGAAGACCCAGGGCAGAAACACACAAACCTGAGAAGACGCCATCCTTGAATCGAGCGACTGCTGATGACAACAAGAGTCAATGTGCAGCAGGGAGCAGGAGCGGCCATCCTGGAGCAGGAGCGGTCATCCTGAACCAGGGAGCAGGAGCAGTCATCCTGGACCAGGGAGCAGGAGCGGTCATCCTGGACCAGGGAGCAGGAGCGGTCATCCTGGACCAGGGAGCAGGAGCGGTCACCCTGGACCAGGGAGCAGGAGCGGTCACCCTGGACCAGGGAGCAGGAGCAGTCATCCTGGACCAGGGAGCAGGAGCGGTCATCCTGGACCAGGGAGCAGGAGCAGTCATCCTGGACCAGGGAACAGGAGCGGTCATCTTGGACCAGGGAGCAGGAGCGGTCATCCTGGACCAGGGGGGAGTGGTCATCCTGGACCAGGGAGCAGGTGCGGTCATCCTGGATCAGGGAGCAGCAGTGGTCATCCTGAACCAGGGAGCAGGAGCAGTCATCCTGGACCAGGGAGCAGGAGCGGTCATCCTGGACCAGGGAGCAGGAGCGGTCATTTTGGACCAGGGAGCAGGAGCGGTCATCCTGGACCAGGGAGGAGTGGTCGTCCTGGACCAGGGAGCAGGTGTGGTCATCCTGGACCAGGGAGTAGGAGCGGTCATCCTGGACCAGGGTGCACGAGGGGTCATCCTGGACCAGGGTGCACGAGGGGTCATCCTGGACCAGGGAGCAGGAGCGGCCATCCTGGACCAGGGAGCAGGAGCGGTCATCCTGGACCAGGGAGCAGGAGCGGTCATCCTGGACCAGGGAGCAGGAGCGGTCATCCTGGACCAGGGAGCAGGAGCGGTCTTCCTGGACCAGGGAGCAGGAGCGGTCAACTTGACCAGGGAGCAGGAGCGGTCATCCTGGACAAGGGAGCAGGAGCGGTCAGGCTGGACCAGGGAGCACGAGGGGTCATCCTGGACCAGGGAGCAGGAGCGGCCATCCTGGACCAGGGAGCAGGGGAGTCATCCTGGACCAGGGAGCAGGAGCGGTCATCTTGGACCAGGGAGCAGGAGCGGTCTTCCTGGACCAGGGAGCAGGAGCGGCCAGCCTGGACCAGGGAGCAGGAGCGGTCATCCTGGACCAGGGAGCAGGAGCGGTCATCCTGGACCAGGGAGCAGGAGCGGTCATCCTGGACCAGGGAGCAGGAACGGTCATCCTGGACCAGGGTGCAGGAGCGGTCATCCTGGACCAGGGAGCAAGAGCGGTCATCCTGGACCAGGGAGCAGGAGCGGTCATCCTGGACAATGGACCAGGGAGCAGGAGCGGTCATCCTGGACCAGGGAGCATGAGCGGTCATTCTGGAGCAGGGAGCAGGTGGAGAGAATGCTGTGGATTTCTATCCTGCACTGTGTAAAGGGGAAATAAATAGTACATGTTAAGGTAATAATATGATTTAAGAATGAGGTTTCAGACTGAATAAAACAACAGATACGGGGTTACGGATTGTTACTAAGATTCTAATTGACCTTTGTAAAACTGAACGCACAAGTCAGCAGCATTTGCAGCTGTGTTCTCGCAAGGACAGCGAGCTTCAATAACAAGGAACAGGAGGTAACGGCTGTCTCAGTAACAGATAGGGACAGTGGACAATAACAAGATAAGTGGTGCCTGCAAGGGTAGGTGAGAGTGCGTGTTTATATATACCAGATTGAAACTTTAAACAGTGACTGTGCATGTGTTCAGAAAGTTAGAACTGTGCCAACTTGTGTAAACAATAAAATTAGTTCAGCGAGAATGCTTGTTGGCTACATCTCGTAAATCTGCTCTGATGCTCCTGTGAATCATTTGTTCGGAGAAGTTAACTGTGACAGGTGATGGTTTCTGTACATTTGTAGGATACTGGAAGTGGAGGATTGACAGACGGAAACTCAAACCAGACATCACATCGCGATCTGACAGAGTCACTCGATTCATCAGAACCTGAATTTCAGCAGCATCTGGGTGTGGAAGGTAAAAGGTTTGACTGTTCTGTCTGTGAGGGAAGATTTCAGGTCTCAGTGTGACTGGAAAAGCCCCGAGATTCACAAACCCTGGTTAAGCCAAACCTGGAGAACTGTGTTCAGCTCTGGGCAACAAACCTGAGGAAGGACAGAATGTAGCACAGATTTACCCGAGTGATATCTGAACGCCCAGAGTTAAATTACAAGGTACAATTACAGGAAAGGCTGTGTGGACTGTGCACATTCTCCCGAGTCTGCGTGGGTTTCCTCCGGGTGCTCCGGTTACCTCCCACAAAAATGTGTAGGTTAGGTGGATTGGCCGTGCTAAATTGTCCCTTTGTGTACAAAAGGCGAGGTAGTGTTATGGGAATAGGGTGGGAAAGTAGGCCTCGGTAGGGTGTTCTTTCAGAGGGTCAGTATAGACTCGATGGACCGAATGGGCTCCTTCTGCACTGTAAGGATTTAAGGATTTCTTGGAAAGAGCCATAGAGTCAGAATGGTACAGAGGAGGCCATTCCACCCATTGAACCATGCCAGCTCACTACAGCAATCCAGTCAATCCCATTCTCCTGCTCTATCCCGTGTCCTTGCAGCTTTCTTTCCCTCCAGTGTCTCTCCAATGTCCGTCAAAATTATTCATTGTGTCTATTTCCACCCCTTCATGGCAGCAGGTTTTGGGTCATTATCACTCACTGTGTAAAAATATTCTCCCCCACATCCCCCTCTATTTCTTATCCAAAAATGTAAATCTCTGTCCCAGATTGTTTCGTTTACCTTATCCAAACCTGTCAGAATCTTGAGAACCTGAATGAAATCTCCCCTCAGCTTCTTTTGCTCAAACTATTCTGGTAAATCTGCAACTTCTCAGAATCTTCACTTCCTTCCTAAAGTCTGGTTACCGGATCCGGACACAATACTCGAGATGTGACCTAACCAGAGCGTTATAAAGATTCAGCATAACTTCCCGGTTTTTCTATCAGTATTCCTGCTTATGAAGCTCAACACCCCATTTGCTTTACTAACTACTCTCTCAATATGTCTTGCAGATATACAAAATCCTTTTCCTTCACCTCAAACCTCTATCTCTCTCCTTTCGTAGAGGCCAGAGTCCTGTGTAGGTCCAGATCAGGTGGCAGGTTCCCTCCCTGAAGGACATTGGTGAACCAGTTGAGTTTTCACAATAATCCAGTAACTTTCATCATCACTTCTTCCTAGTCTCCGGTCGCACGGTGGTTCGCACTGCTGCTTTATGGTGATGGAGGCTGAAGGTTTGAAAGATTTGTCAAACTTCTGGTCAAGTTGTCCTTCGGGGAGGAAACCTTCCACCTGGTCTCTGAAAGGAGAGAGATAGAGGCGGGAGGTGAAGGAAAAGGATTTTGTATATCTGCAAGATATATTGAGAGAGTAGATAGAAAAGCAAATGGGGTGTTGTGGCGCAGCCACAGGCTCAGCCTGATTGGCTGATTCTTGGCGGCATTTTGTGTTTGCGAATTAGAGCTGGAGATGGATGGTCAGTTCCCCTCTGTCCGGGGTGGGGGGTGTCAGTTCCCCTCTGTCCGGGGTGGGGGGGGGGTCAGTTCTCCTCTGTCCAGGGGCGGGGGGATGGTCAGTTCCCCTCTGTCTGGGGTGGGGGGGGGGATGGTCAGTTCCCCTCTGTCCTGGGAGCGGGGGGATGGGCAGTTCCCCTCTGTCCTGTGTGGGGGGGGGAATGGTCAGTTCCCCTCTGTCCAGGGGTGGGGGGATGGTCAGTTCCCCTCTGTCCAGGGTGGGGGGGGGGATGGTCAGTTCCCCTCTGTCCTGGGAGCGGGGGGATGGTCAGTTCCCCTCTGTCCTGGGTGGGGGGGGGGGAATGGTCAGTTCCCCTCTGTCCGGGGTGTGGAGGATGGTCAGTTCCCCTCTGTCCAGGGTGGGGGGGAGGGGAGATGGTCAGTTCCCCTCTGTCCTGAAAGGGGGGGGAATGGTCAGTTCCCCTCTGTCCTGGGTGGGGGGGGGGGGGGGGTCAGTTCCCCTCAGTCCAGGGTGGGGGGTGGTCAGTTCCCCTCTGTCCGGGGGGGGGGGGGGGATGGTCAGTTCCCCTCTGTCCGGGGGTGGGGGGGATTCAAACTCATTACCCAGTGTGCTGTTGATCACCTTTACTTTACATGAGAAATTCCCGCTTCGATCCCACCTGGAAACTTTGTGTTTAAAATTGTTACTGATAAGGAACTAACAGTGAGTTTAGTTTCATGTTGGACAGGGTGAGAGTTCATGTGTTTCATTCTTGAAAAACTCCTTCTTCACCTTTAAACAGGGAACAGTAGGGTGGCATGTGGCGCAGTGGTTAGCACTGGGACTATGGCGCATGAGGACCCGATTTCAAATCCCGGCCCTCGGTCACTGTCCGTGTGGAGTCTGCACATTCTCCCCATGTCTGCGTGGGTTTCACCCCCACAACCCAAAGATGTGCAGGTTAGGTGGATTGGTCACGCTAACTTGCCCATTAATTGGAAAAAAAATAATTGGGTATTCTAAATTTATTTTAAAAACAGGGAACAGTGAGAGAAACCTGATCCACAGTGACCCAAAAACCAGATACTGTAGATGCTGGAAATCCGACCTCAAAACAGAAAATAGTAGAAACACGGAGCAGGTCAAACAACATCTGTGCAGAGGACCAAAGTGAATGCTTCAGGCCGGTGACCTTTTATCCAAGCTGGAAGAATTTGGAAATTGAATAGTTTATCAACAAGTACAGAGGCCGGGAAAGAGAGGGGGAGACGAACGTGATAAATATAAGAAATGGTCATACTTCATAGTTTGTATTTTGCAGTAATATTATGAAAAGCTAGGTTAAATGTTTACAGACATGATGTCTGCGAGAGATTGATTATCTCACTTCTAATTCTGTGACTTTTGCAGGGGAAGTTTAATATGGACACGGTAGGGCAGCACGGTGGCGCAGTGGGTTAGCACTGTGGCCTCACGGCACCAAGTTCCCAGGTTCGATCCCAGCTCTGGGTCACTGTCCATGTGGAGTTTGCACATTCTCCCCGTGTTTGCGTGGGTTTCGCCCCCACAACCCAACGATGTGCAGGGTAGTGGATTGGCCATGCTAAACTGCCCCTTAATTGGAAAAATGAATTGGGTACTCTAAATTAAAAAAAATAATAATAAGGACTTGGAGAATCCACACTGAGTAAAGAACTAGATTCATTTACAATACGGTATATACACTGCCTGCTCGCTCCCTCCCGGGTTCCTCTCATGGTTGGTCCCTTACCGACCATTTTACCGTTTGTAGCGAGAGAGCTAATGTAATGGTGTCACAGTTTGAGCCTGGCTAAACAAGTCAAGAGACTATAATTACAAAAGATAAGGCAGCAGAATTAGGCCATTTGATCATGGCTGATATGTATCTCATCCCCATTCACCTGCTTTCTCCCTGTAATACCTGATCCCCTTATTAATCAAGTACCTATCTATCTCTATCTTAAAAACACTCAGTGACTGACATCACGTGGTGGCACATGGTTAGCACTACTACCTCACAGTGCCAGGGACCCAGGTTAATTCCAGCCTTGGGTCACTGTCTGTGTGGAGTTTGCACTTTCTCCCCGTGTCTGCGTGGGTTTCTTCCGGATGCTCCACTTTCCTCCCACAGTCCAAAGATGTGCAGGTTAGGTGGATTGCCCATGCTAAATTGCCTTCGGTGTCCGGGGATGTGTTGGTTAGGTGGGGTTAAGGGGATAGGGCGGGAGAGTGGCTCTGAGTAGGGTGCTCTTTCAGAGGGTCGGTGTGCATACTTGATAGTGCAGAAAGACGCCATTTGCCCCATCAAGTTCGATGTTTATGTGACTTGGCCTCCACAGTCTTCTTCAGCGAAGAGTTCCACAGGTTCACCACCCTCAGGCTGAAGAAATTCCTCCTCCCCTCAGTTTTAAATGATCGTCCCTTCAGTCTGAGGCTATGCCCTCGGGTTCTAATCTCTCCTACCAGTGGAAACATTTTCTCCACGTCCACTCTATCTGGGTATTCTGTAAGTTTCAATGAGATTCCCATTCATCCTTCTAAACTCCATCGAGTACAGACCCAGAGTCCTCAATCGCTCCTCATATGACAAATCTTTCATTCCAGGGATCATTCTTGTGATCCTCCTCCAGACACCCTCCAAGGCCAGTACATCCTTCCTTAGACACGGGGCCCAAAACTGCTCACAATACTCAAAATGTGGTCTGATGAGAGGCATGGCAGTACATCCCTGCACTTGTATTGTAGCTCTCTTAAAATGAATGCGAACATTGCATTTGCCTTTCTAACTGCCGACTTTCCTTTATTTGTTCTTGGGATGTGGGTGTCGCCGGCTGAGCCGGCATTTGCTGCCCATCCCTAATTGCCCTTGAACTGAGTGGCTTGCTGGGCCATTTCAGAGGGGGCAGTTTGGGAGGATGTGAGGCTGAAGTGATTAAATGACAAAGGGGATAATGGTGCAAGACAAAACTGGGAGACAATGATATAAGTAAATAAACTAATAGGATAAGAGAAGAAATAAAAGACAGGTCCAGGTGAGGTATAAATGGCAACAGCAGAACCGTTACCAGCACCAACTGTCTGAAAATATCGGAGTGATGATTATAATCTGAAATTACTGAAATGAATGTTGTGTCTGGAAGGTCAGAAATTGCCTGATCAAGGATGAGGTTCTGTTCCTCGAGTTTCCTTTGAGCTTTATTGGAGCAGTGCAGGAGGCCGAGGACAGAGTGGGAATGGGGCGGGGAATTAAAATATTAAATGATCAGGAGCTCAGGATTATGCTTGCTGACTGAATGGTGATGTTCCACAGTCACCAATCCAGATTTAATCTCCTCAGTGTGGGGGAGACCAAATCGTGAGCAGTGAATACACAATACTGGAAAGCAAGAAGTACAAGTAAATCACTGTCACCTGGAAAGTGTGTTTGGAATCCTGGAATATGGGAAGGATGGCGATGAACTGTTAGTTGGTTGTGTCTGCATGGAAATGACTGACCGTGATGTTCATGAAAACACAAGAAATGGGAGTGGATGCAGACCATACGGCTCATCGAGCCTCTGCATTTCTTGCTGGCTGTAACCTGTCCATTCAGGCTTCATTCCGATAAACTTTCCTGTATCTTCCTCAGTCCTTCTAGGTCCATCAAATGATATGGAGACATTAGCTCAACAATCCTATGAATTAAACTTTAGTCTGGCCCAGTGTCACCGAGCTGAAATCCAGTCTTTCTCTGACACATTATTCTTAATGTCATCACTGACAGGTTAAGAATGAAAAAGCCAACTTTTTAGCAGTAAGGGGAAGAGGCAAGTTTGTAGATACAGAATCACAGAATCTACAGTGCAGAAGGAGGCCGTTTGGCGCATCGAGTCTGCACCGGCCTTAGCACCCTACCTAACCCCACACCTCCACCCTATCCCCACACTTCCACCCTATCCCCTTAACCCCACCTTCCCTTAACTTTTTTGGATGCTAAGGGCAATTTAGCATAGCCAATCCACATATCCCTGCACATCTTTGGATTGTGGAAGGAAACTGGAGCACCCGATGGAAACCCACGCAGACACGGGGAGAACGTGCAGACTCCGCACAGACAGTGACCCCAAGCCGGAATCGAACCTGGGACCCTGGTGCTGTCAAGCCATTGTGCTAACCATTGTGCTACCGTGCTGCCCGATGTTCTACAGTGTCACAGACTGGCTCGTTGGATCTTATTCTGTCCCATCGTACATTCAGCTAATAGTAAAATGTGTAAAATACTGCAACATACAGGCATTTAAGGACAACGGTGAGTTTGCTGCTCAGATTAGTTCAAGTCTCCATATTGTAAAATGGATCTAGAAGGACTGGAGAAGATGTAACAGATGTTACAGATAGTAAAAGTTTCTACAAATATATTTTTAAAAAAGAGTGGCTGAGGTAAATATTGGTCCATTAGAGGATGAGAAGGAGATTTAATAATGGGAGATGAGGAAATGGCTGAGGAACTGAACAGGTTTTTTGGGTCGGTCTTCACAGTGGAAGACACAAATAACATGCCAGTGACTGATCGAAATGAGGCTATGACAGGTGAGGACCTTGAGACGATTGTGATCACCAAGGAGGTAGTGATGGGCAAGCTAATGGGGCTAAAGGTAGACAAGTCTCCTGGATCTGATGGAATGCATCCCAGAGTGCTAAAAGAGATGGCTAGGGAAATTGCAAATGCACTAGTGATAATTTACCAAAATTCACTAGACTCGGGTGGTCCTGGCGGACTGGAAATGAGCAAACGTGACACCACTGTTTTAAGAAGGAGGTAGGCAGAAAGCGGGTAATTATAGGTCAGTGAGCTTAACTTCGGTAGTAGGGAAGATGCTGGAATCTGTCATCAAGGAAGAAATAGCGAGGCATCTGGATGGAAATTGTCCCATTGGGCAGACGCAGCATGGGTTCATAAAGGGTAGGTCATGCCTAACTAATTTAGTGGAATTTTTTGAGGACAATACCAGAGCGGTAGATAACGGGTGCCAATGGATGTGGTATATCTGGATTTCCAGAAAGCCTTTGACATGGTGCCACACAAAAGGTTGCTGCATAAGATAAAGATGCATGGCATTAAGGGTAAAGTAGTCGCATGGATAGAGGATTGGTTAATTAATAGAAAGCAAAGAGTGGGGATTAATGGGTGTTTCTCTGGTTGGCAATCAATAGCTCGTGGTGTCCCTCAGGGATCAGTGTTGGGCTCACAATTGTTCACAATTTACATAGATGATTTGGAGTTGGGGACCAAGGGCAATGTGTCCAAGTTTGCAGACGACACTAAGATGAGTGGGAAAGCAAAAAGTGCAGAGGATACCAGAAGTCTGCAGAGGGATTTGGATAGGTTAAGTGAATGGGCTTGTGTCTGGCAGATGGCATACAATGTTGACAAATGTGAGGTTATCCATTTTGGTAGGAATAACAGCAAAAGGGATTATTATTTAAATGATAAAATATTAAAACATGCTGCTGTGCAGAGAGACCTGGGTGTGCTAGTGCATGAGTCGCAAAAAGTTGGTTTACAGGTGCAACAGGTGATTAAGAAGGCGAACGGAATTTTGTCCTTCATTGCTAGAGGGATGGAGTTTAAGACTAGGGAGGTTATGCTGCAATTGTATAAGGTGTTAGTGAGGCCACAGCTGGAGTATTGTGTTCAGTTTTGGTCTCCTTACTTGAGAAAGGACGTACTGGCACTGGAGGGTGTGCAGAGGAGATTCATTAGGTTAATCCCAGAGCTGAAGGGGTTGGATTACGAGGAGAGGTTGAGTAGACTGGGACTGTACTCGCTGGAATTTAGAAGGATGAGGGGGGATCTTATAGAAACATATAAGATTATGAAGGGAATAGATAGGATAGATGCGGGCCGGTTGTTTCCACTGGCGGGTGAAAGCAGAACTAGGGGGCATAGCCTCAAAATAAGGGGAAGTAGATTTAGGACTGAGTTCAGGAGGAACTTCTTCACCCAAAGGGTTGTGAATCTATGGAATTCCTTGCCCAGTGAAGCAGTAGAGGCTCCTTCATTAAATGTTTTTAAGATAAAGATAGATAGTTTTTTGAAGAATAAAGGGATTAAGGGTTATGGTGTTCGGGCCGGAAAGTGGAGCTGAGTCCACAAAAGATCAGCCATGATCTCATTGAATGGTGGAGCAGGCTCGAGGGGCCAGATGGCCTACTCCTGCTTCTAGTTCTTATCATGGCCAATCCACCTAACCTGCACATCTTTGGACTATGGGAGGAAACCGGAGCACCCAGAGGAAACCCATGCTACATACGGGGAGGATGTGCAGACTCCGCACAGACAGTGACCCAAGCCGGAATCGAACCTGGGACCCTGGAGCTGTGAATCAACAGTGCTAACCACTGTGCTGACCATTGTGACAGGGGGATAGTGTGGGAAAACGGTGCTGAGGTAGGTCAGCCAATGATCCCATTGAATGGTTCAGGCTCGATGGGCCGAATGGCCGACTGCAACTCATATTTGTTGTGATCTCCTGGACAGGAAGCTGTGAGCTTGGATCTGTCAATCAACATGAATCCGCACCTGAAGGGGAATTGCAAGGGTGAATATTAGATACAGCAGAGTGATAATGGAGGGAGAGTATGTGGGATGGAGCTTTACAGCTTTCGTGGAATAAGAGAGGACAAATGTTCCATAGAAACGAGAATTGTCTGTTCTAAGTTTTGATCCTGTACTAACCGTGATGAATTTTGTAAATTGTTTTTACAGGATATTAGATGAGGAGGAATTACAGACAGAAATCTCAAAAATTACGTCTCGATCTGACAGAGTCACTTGATTCCTTGGAACCTGAACATCATCGGCCTTTGAATCTAGAAGGAGTAATGTTTACCCGAACTGTCAGCTAATGATTTCAAACATCAGTGTGACTGGAAAAGCACCGAGACCCACACAACACACACCCGAGTGAGAGTGTTCCAGTGAACTGACTGTGGAAACATCAGTGTGACTGGAAAAGCACCAAGACCCACACAACACACAACCAAGTGAGAGAGTACATAGACTCCCAGAATTTGGCCCATCGAGTCTGCACCGGCCCTTGGAAAGATCATCCTGCCTAAGCCCACACCTCCACCCTATCACCATAACCCAATAACCCCACCCAACCTTTTCCGAAACTAAGGGCAATTTATCACAGCCAATCCACCTAACCTGCACGTCTTTGGACTGTGGGAGGAAACCGGAGCACCCGGAGGAAACCCACGCTGACACGGGGAGAACGTGCAGGCTCCGCACAGACAGTTCCAGTGAACTTACTGTGCAAAGAACTTTAACCAGTTACACAGCCTGAATAAACATAACATTCACAGCAGGGAGAGACCATACCCATGTTGTGTCTGTGGAAGAGGCTTCAATTGATCATCCAACCTGAAGAGCCACGGGGAGACCCTAGACATGGGGAAACCGTGGAAATGTGGGGACTGTGGCAAGGCATTCCGAGCCCCATCAGAGCTGGAAACCCATCGACGCAGTCACACTGGGGAGAGGCCGTTCACCTGCTCCAAGTGTGGGAAGGGATTCAGTCAATTATCCGCCCTGAAGACACACCAGCGAGTTCACACTGGGGAGAGGCCGTTCACCTGCTCTCAGTGTGGGAAGGGATTCACTCAGTCATCCGGCCTGCAGACACACCAGCGAGTTCACACTGGGGAGAGGCCATTCACCTGCTCTCAGTGTGGGAAGGGATTCCGTGATTCATCAACCCTGCAGAGACATCAGCGAATTCTCACTGGGAAGAGGCCATTCACCTGTTCTCAGTGTGGGAAGGGATTCACTCAGTCATCCGGCCTGCAGACACACCAGCGAATTCACAATGGGGAGAGGCCATTCACCTGCTCTCAGTGTGGGAAGGGATTCACTCAGTTATCCGCCCTGCAGACACACCAGCGAGTTCACACTGGGGAGAGGCCATTCACCTGCTCTCAGTGTGGGAAGGGATTCCGTGATTCATCAACCCTGCAGAGACATCAGCGAATTCACACTGGGGAGAGGCCATTCACCTGTTCTCAGTGTGACAAGGGATTCACTCAGTCATCCGGCCTGCAGACACACCAGCGAATTCACAATGGGGAGAGGCCATTCACCTGCTCTCAGTGTGAGAAGGGATTCACTCAGTCATCCGCCTTGCAGACACACCAGCGAGTTCACACTGGGGAGAGGCCATTCACCTGCTCTCAGTGTGGGAAGAGATTCCGTGATTCATCATCCCTGCGGAGACACCGGCGAGTTCACACTGGGGAGAGGCCATTCATCTGTTCTCAGTGTGGGAACGGATTTGCTCAGTTATCTTACCTGCGGACACACCAGCGAATTCACACTGGGGAGAGGCCGTTCACCTGCTCTCAGTGTGGGAAAGGGTTCCGTGATTCATCCAACCTGCGGAGACACCAGCGAGTTCACACTGGGGAGAGACCGTCCACCTCTCACTGTGAGATGGGATTGCATGTTTAATCGCATCTGCTGTGACACCAACAATTTCACAATTGATTACAGGGGTTGGATTCTGCTGTTATTGTTTCTGCTCTGCATCCAGGACTGCATTTTGTTCATTCTGACAGGTGGTCAGTGGGGATGGTCGGAGGGTTTCTTTCTGCTGGACTGGCCGGTCTCACCACTTTGCCTCCAGTGGGCTGATGCTCTTTGAGCCTTGTTGCTAATACCTGGCTCCAAATTTCATAAGGATCACAGAGTGAAAGGGGGTTTGGAAGTTTGAAGATATTTAGTTTCAATTTCTGTTTGGAACCACCCCCCCCCCCCCCCCCCAAGTCATGTTGCCATGGAGATGGGCCCTGGTGGTTACATGTTTTTTTTGTTTAATTTATCTGTGTGTTCCTCACAGAGGAAAACTATCACAGTGTGAGGGGCAATTTGTCTGGGGTGGTCTGGGAAACTGATTGGTACAGATAATACCTAATATTTAAGGAATTATTACATATTTATCAGGGGGTTTGTTAGCTCAGTTGACTGGACGACTGGTTTGTGATGCAGAGCAAGGTCAACAGTGAGGATTCAACTCCCGTACTGGCTGAGTTTATTCATGAAGGCCCCGCCTTCTCAACCAGGCCCCTCGCCTGAGGTGTGCTGACCCTCGGGTTAAATCACCTCCAGTCAGCTCTCTCTCTGTCAAAGGGGAGAGCAGCCTATGGACCTCTGGGACTTTTGCGACTTTTATTTCACATGTATACAACAAATATAGATTCCTTTAAGGAACAAAATTCCAACAGGAAAAGTGATGTAACCGTGGCGAACAAGAAAAGTTAAAGATTCCATGAGATCCATTAGAATTCAGCAAAGGAGGATCAAGAAACTGATGAGAGCAAACTGGCGAGAAACATAAAAACCGACTGGAAAAGCTTCTGCAGGAATGTGAAAAGGAAAAGATTAGCGAAGGCCAATGTGGGTCCATTCCAGGCAGAGACAGGAGAGTTTATTTATTTTTTTGAAAATATATTCATTAAAGTTTTTTAACAAAACATAACAATTTTTCCCCTTACAAACAATAAACCCCCCCCCCACCCGTAACAAAATAACACAAAATCACCCTGAGCAAGATATATACATGGTAAGATGATATATTTACATAGCTTTATACACTGGCTCTTGCCCATTCGTGCCAGTTTCCCCCACCCTCCATGTTATCTCCCGCTCATCCGTCCTCTCAAGCAGTCTCTCGTTTCCCCCCCCCCCCCCCCCCCCCCCCCCCCCCGCCGCCAGGGTTGCTGCTGCTGCTGACCGGCCTTCCTCTAACACTCCGCGAGATAGTCTAGGAACGGTTGTCACCACCTGTAGAACCCCTGCGCAGACCCCCTTAAGGCAAACTTAATCCTCTCCAACTTTATGAACCCAGCCATGTCATTTGTCTAGGCCTCCACGCTAGGGGGCTTTGCCTCCTTCCACATGAGCAAGATCCTTCGCCGGGCTACCAGGGACGCAAAGACCAGAATGCCGGCCTCCACTACTCTAAATATTGCTAGCCCCCAGCTTGGCTTGACCCGGACTTTCACCACCTGAGATATTGCTCCCGCCACTCCTCTCCAGAACCCCTCCAGTGCCGGACATGTCCAGAACATGTGGACATGGTTCGCCGGGCTCCCTGAACATCTTACGCATCTGTCCTCTACCCCAAAGAACCTACTCAACCTCACCCCCGTCAGGTGCGCTCTGCGAAACACCTTAAATTGTATCAGGCTAAGCCTGGCACATGAGGAGGACGAATTAACCCTACCCAGGGCGTCCGCCCACAAACCTTCCTCGATCTCCTCCCCCAGCTCCTCCTCCCATTTACCCTTCAACTCTTCTGCTAGCGCTTCCCCCTCTTCTTTCATCTCTTGGTGTATTGCCGAAACCTTGCCCTCCCCGACCCATACACCCGAAATCACCCTGTCTTGAACTTCTTGTGCCGGGAGCAGCGAGAATTCCCTGACCTGTCGCCTCACAAAAGCCCTCACCTGCATATATCGGAATGCATTTCCCGGGGGTAGCTCAAACTTCTCCTCCAGTGCCCCTAGGCTCGCAAATGTCCCGTCGATGAACAGGTCCCCCATTCTTCTAATCCCCGCCCGGTGCCAGCCCTGGAACCCCCCGTCCATCTTCCCCGGGACAAACCGGTGGTTACTCCTAATCGGGGACCACACCGAGGCTCCCATTGCACCCCTATGCCGTCTCCACTGGCCCCAGATCCTTAACGTTGCCGCCACCACCGGACTCGTGGTGTACTTCGATGGCTGGAGCGGCAGCAGTGCCGTCACCAGCGCCCCCAAGCTCGTTCCTTTGCAGGACGCCATCTCCATCCTCTTCCATGCCGCCCCCTCTCTCTCCATAACCCACTTGCGGATCATCGCCACGTTTGCTGCCCAGTAGTAGCTCCCTAGGTTTGGCAGCGCCAGCCCTCCTCGGTCCCTACTGCGCTCCAGGAACCCTCTCCTTACCCTCAGGGTCTTGTTCGCCCACACAAACCCCATAATACTCCTACCTACTCGCTTGAAAAAGCCCTTGGTAATCAAGATGGTGAGGCACTGGAACACAAACAAAAACCTCGGAAGGACCACCATTTTGACCGACTGCACTCTACCCGCCAACGAGAGCGGCAACATGTCCCATCTTTTCAAGTCCACCTCCATTTGGTCCACCAACCACGTCAGATTCAGTTTGTGTCGGGCCCCCCAGCTCCTGGCTATCTGCATCCCTAGATACCGAAAGCTCCCCTCCGCCCTCCTCAGCGGTAGGACCACCATTCCCTCTTTCTTGGTCCCCTGCCTGTAATACAAAAAGCTGGCTCTTCCCTACATTGAGCTTATAGCCCAAGAACTCCCTAAACTCCCTCAAAGTCTGCATGACCTCCACCATCCCCTCCATTGGGTCCGCCACGTACAGCAGCAGGTCGTCCGCATATAGCGACACCCGATGCTCTTCTTCCCCCGCGGACCACCCCCTTCCATTTATTGGACTCCCTCAGTGATATGGCCAAGGGTTCGATCGCCAATGCAAACAACGGGGGGACAGAGGGCACCCCTGCCTCGTTCCTCGGTACAGCCGAAAGTACTCCGACCTCCGCCGGTTCGTCACCACACTTGTCACCGGGGCGCTGTAGAGAAGCCTAACCCAGCTAATAAACCCTCCCCCGAACCCAAACCTGTGCAACACCTCCCAGAGGTACTCCCACTCTACTCGGTCAAAGGCCTTTTCCGCGTCCATGGCTGCCACTATCTCCGCCTCTCCCTCCTCCGATGGCATCATAATCACGTTTAAGAGCTGCCGCACATTCGTATTTAGTTGCCTGCCCTTTACAAATCCCGCCTGGTCCTCATGTATCATCCCCGGCACACAGTCCTCAATCCTCGTGGCCAGCACTTTTGCCAATAGCTTAGCGTCCACATTAAGGAGCGAAATCGGCCTATACGATCCACATTGCTGTGGGTCCTTGTCTCGCTTCAGAATCATGGAAATTGTCGCCTCCGACATTGTCGGGGGCAGGGTCCCCTGCTCTCTTGCCTCGTTAAAGGTCCTCACTAATAGCGGGGCCAACAGGTCCGCATACTTTCTATAGAACTCCACCGGGAACCCGTCCGGCCCCGGGGCCTTCCCAGCCTGCATGCTCCCCAAGCCCTTACTCAGCTCCTCCAACCCGATTGGTGCCCCCAGACCAGCCACCTCTTGCTCCTCCACCCTCAGGAACCGCAGTTGGTCCAGGAATCTTACCATCCCCTCTTCCCCCCCGGGGGCTGGGATCTGTACAGCTCTTCGTAGAAGGCCTTGAATACCTTGTTTATTTCCGTTGCACTCTGGGCCATGACTCTCCCACCATCTTTGACTCCCCCTATTTCCCTCTCTGCCGCCCTCTTGCGGAGCTGGTGTGCCAGCATCCAACTGGCCTTTTCCCCACACTCGTAGGTCGCCCACTGCGCCTTCCTCCATTGTGCCTCCGCCTTCCCCGTGGTCAACAGGTCAAACTCCATCTGGAGCCGTCGTCTTTCCCCAAGTAATCTTTCCTCCGGGGCCTCTGCGTATCTCCTGTCCACTCGCAAAATCTCCCCCGCTAACCTCTTCCTTTCCCTGCCCTCTGTCTTCTCTCTATGGGCCCTGATGGAGATTAGCTCTCCCCTGATCACCGCCTTCAGCGCCTCCCACACCACCTCCACTCGCACCTCCCCATTGTCATTGGCCTCCAGGTACCTTTCAATACACCCCCTTACCTTACCACACACCACCTCATCTGCCAACAGTCCCACATCCAACCACCACAGCGGGCGCTGGTCCCTCTCCTCTCCCAGCATCACTTCCACCCAGTGCGGGGCATGGTCCGAAACGGCTATGGTCGAATACTCCATCCCCTCCACCCTCGGGATAAGTACCCTGCCCAGCACAAAGAAGTCTATCCGGGAGTATGCCTTGTGCACGTGGGAGAAGAAAGAAAATTCTCTGGCCTGCGGTCTTGCAAACCTCCATGGGTCCACTCCCCCCATCTGGTCCATAAACCCCCTGAGCACCCTGGCCGCCGCCGGCCTCTCCCCGTCCTTGATCTGGAGCGGTCTAGTACTGGATCCAGCACTGTATTAAAGTCCCCTCCCATTATCAGTCCTCCTACCTCCAGGTCCAGGTTGCGCTCCAACATGCGCTTCATAAATCCAGCATCATCCCAGTTCGGGGCGTATACATTTACCAACACCACCCACGTCCCTTGCAACCTACCACTCACGATCACGTATCTCCCTCCCTTGTCCGCTTCGATAGTCTTGGCCTCAAATGAAACATGTTTTCTCACCAGAATTGCCACCTCCACTGTTTTTCGCGTCCAGTCCCGAGTGAAATACCTGTCCTACCCATCCCCTTCTTAACCTAACCTGGTCCGCCACCTTCAGGTATGTCTCTAGGAGCATTGCCACGTCTACCTTCAGTCCCTTCAAGTGCGCGAACACTCGAGCCCGCTTCACCAGCCCATTCAGGCCCCTCACATTCCACGTTATCAGCCGGATTGGAGGGGCTCTCACCCCCCACCCCCCCGCCGACTAGCCATCTCCTTTTCTGGGCCAGTCCCGTGTCCGCGTCTACCTCGCCCTCCAGGCCCCCAATCGGGGGACCTCCATCCCGGCCACCTCTTCTGTATCCCATTCCCTTTCGGCCAGTGCAGCAGCAACCGTTCCCCCCCCCCCCCCCCTGCCCAGATCCCTGTCTAGCTTTTTTGCTCCCCCCATATCACTCCCGTAAGTCTCCTGACCCCGGCTTCCCCCGCCATCCCTTTGACCCCCTCGTGTGGGAATCTCCCCATCAGTAGACGTTCCTACGTTCCCCCTCCCACCTTTCTTTCCGCGCGCAGGAGAAAAACCCCGCACTTTCCAGAGCCTGCCCCCCCCCCCGACGCAGCTTCTGTTGCGGCCTTGTCTCTCGTCCCCAGTCCATATCACATTCCCTGCGCGTGCTTGCCTCCCTATACACAACCGCCATCATACTGCAACCCTCAAATACCCCCCACCCTCACAAACCCTCAATTAGAGTCCAACTTTTCAGTTTGTATAAAGGTCCACGCCTCTTCGGGCGTTTCAAAATAGTGGTGTTGGCCGTTATATGTGACCCACAGTCGCGCTGGCTGCAACATTCCAAATTTCACTCCTTTCCGATGCAGCACCGCTTTGGCCCAGTTGAAACCCGCTCTCCGCTTAGCGACCTCCGTGCTCCAGTCCGGGTATATTCTAATCTCAGCATTGTCCCACTTGCTGCTCCGCTCCTTCTTGGCCCATTTCAGGACCCTCTCTCTGTCTGTAAACCGGTGAAATCTCACCACCATCGCCCTTGGCGGCTCATTTGCCTTGGGCTTCCTCGCCAGCACCCGGTGCGCCCCTTCCAGCTCCAACAACCCCGGGGGGGGGGCCTCCGCGCCCATCAGCGCCCCGATCATTGTGCCCGCATATGCCGCGGCGTCGGCCCCCTCCACTCCTTCTGGGAGACCCAGGATCCTCAAGTTATTTCTCCTCGACCTGTTCTCCGGGTCTTCGAGTCTTCCCGCCCACGTCTTTTGTAGCGCCTCGTGCCGCTCCACTCTCACCGCCAGGCCCAAGAACTCGTCCTCATTTTCACTCACTTTGTCCTGCATCTCCTGGATCTTCACCTCATGGGCTTTCTGGGTTGCCCCAAGTCCTTCAATTATTGCCAGCATAGGCGCCACCATCTCCTTGCGCAGCTCCTCGAAGCAGCGCTTGATGAATTCTTGCATCTCTTCTTTGTCCCCAGCCGCAGCCATTTTGTTTGTTTGGGGCAGCACGGTAACATTGTTGGGGCAGCACGGTAGCATTGTGGATAGCACAATTGCTTCACCGCTCCAGGGTCCCACGTTCGATTCCGGCTTGGATCACTGTCTGTGCGGAGTCTGCACATTCTCCCCGTGTGTGCGTGTTTCCTCCGGGTGCTCCGGTTTCTTCCCACAGTCCAAAGATGTGCAGGTTAGGTGGATTGGCTATGGTAAATTGCCCTTAGTGTCCAAAATTGCACTTAGTGTTGGGTGGGGTTACTGGGTTATGGGGATAGGGTGGAGGTGTTGACCTTGGGTAGGATGCTCTTTCCAAGAGCCGGTGCAGACTCGATGGGCCGAATGGCCTCCTTCTGCACTGTAAATTCTATGATAATGGAGTTTTACTCTTCTTCTCCCGCTGCTCCAGTGCCGTTTTTTTGGCCGTTTCGCTGCGGGTCCGGTCCTTCGCTGCGGGTCCGGTCCATACAGGTTAGTGGGGGACCTCTCTCCTCTCTTCCCCACGGGTTGGCTGTGTGAAAAGTTCCGTTGGGGCTCTTCTATCGAGCCCGAAAGTCCGTCTTCGCGGGAGCTGCTGACTCGTGCGGCTTAGCTCCGCATAGCCGCAACCGGAAGTCGACAGGAGAGTTTATAATGGGGAGTAAGGAAATGGCAGAGAAACTAAACAATGTGTGTCTGACTTCACAGAGGAAGATACAGAAATTGGCCCCAAAACACCAGACAACCAAGGGACTGGCAGAGATTAGTATTGGTGAAAAAGTAGCACTGGAGAAATTAATGGGGTTGAAAGGGAATAAATCCCCAAAAGCTGATGATCTACATCCCAGAGTTGAACGAGGTGGCTGGAGAGATCTCTATTCCTCATTCTAAATTCTCCTGACTCTATCTGGAACGGACAAACATTGCCTTTTTACGTAGCCACAGCAGCTTTTACAGTCCATTTTTATGTATTTTGCCAGTTCACATTCTATTCTATTCTCCCTTTTGTTTCTCAGTGTCTTGGTTGAAGAACGGAAGTAAATCCTCAGGAATGAATCATCACTTTGGACAGGTTCTGAGACAATTAAATTCCAGGACAGAGTAACTATGATGGTGGAGTGTGATTTTAGATAGTGTAAAAGGGCAAAGTTCTAGTTTATAGTTTACTGTGTAGGTTTCCAAGTTAAAGTAGCTTCTAGTGCGTTTGTTTGTTGTATTAAAACTTATAAAACTTGAAGTCCCGTTGTGTGATCCTTTAATTTATTTACTGGGAATTTGATTTTTTCTAAGAAGTTGCTGACCTTTATGGGGGTCCAAATCCACAAGTTTTGTCTTCCTATTTGACCCTCGGGCACCTTTCTGTCTCGATTGCTCGTGTCGGTGACAGCCAGGTGATGGAGCTGAGGGCTGACTTTCGCTGAATTTAGCTGAGAATAACGGGGCCTGTTCCCCAGTAGGGGAACTGCCATTGGCGTCGCTAATAGAGACAGGAAGGTGCTGGACGCCTGACTGAAATGAAATGAAATGAAAATCGCTTATTGTCACAGGTAGGCTTCAAATGAGGTTACTGTGAAAAGCCCCTAGTCGCCACATTCCGGCATCTGTTCGGGGAGGCTGGTACGGGAATTGAACCATGCTGCTGGCCTGCCTTGGTCTGCTTTAAAAGCCAGCGATTTAGCCCTGTGCTAAACTGGAAACTGGACCTCCAACCAATCAGGTTTTGTGGGGGGAGGGGGTGGGGGGGAGAATCCCAGGGGCTGACGATGATGTGACCCCCAGGGTTCAGTGCCCCTGTGTCGAAAGCAGGGAGTCACGGGAACAGGCTACAGAGGAGCCAAAGGGAAACCATTTGGGACCAGAACATTGTGAACATCCTGTTACTCTGGTTGTCTTTGATCCTCAAGTAATTTTCTGTTAGTTTTTTTTTAACCATGTTCTGTTTCGTCAATAAACTTTTAACAGAAAAATATTTGAATTTGTTGAACTTTTCCTGATTAAATTTGTTCACTTTCGGGAGAGTGGGTGAGAGGGGTTGACAGGCTCTTTAACAGAAAGTGAGTCCCTCTAAGGTAATTGGCAAAGGAGCCAGAGGGGTGGAGGAGATTTTAATTTTCTTTTGATACAGTGTTTGAAAATGGGTTTAGGGAATCAATCGCGCTTGACTAATTTATCAAGGTTCTCTGAGGAAGGAACAAGGGATGTCAATAAAGGGGAACCTGTAGATGTGCTTTATCTGGATTATCTGGGGCTGTTTAGCACAGGGCCAAATTGCTGGCTTTAAAAGCAGACCAAGGCATGCCAGCAGCACGGTTCAATTCCCGTAACAGCCTCCCCGAACAGGCGCCGGAATGTGGCGACTAGGGGCTTTTCACAGTAACTTCGTTGAAGCCTACTTGTGACAATAAGCGATTTCCATTTCCATTCCAGAAGGTATTTCCCAAGGTGCCCCATCAAAGGTTATTACACAAAATAAGAGCTCGTGGTTTGGGGGCAACATATCAGCATGGATAGAGGATTGGTTAGCGAACAGGAAGCAGCCAGTCGGTATAAATGGGTCATTTCTGGATGGGTAAGATGTGACAAGTGGAATGTCACCAGGATCAGTGCTGGGCTCACAACCATTTACAATCTATATGAATGTGTTGGATGACGGGATTGAATGTCTGGCGGCTAAAATTTCTGATGCCTCAAAGACCGGTAGGAAAGTAATTTGTGAAGTGGATTTAAGGACTCTGCAAAGTACTACAAATTGGTTAAATGAGTGGGCAAAAAACTGATAAAGCTGGACCATAACTTAAGAAAATGTCGATTGTCCACTTTGTCAGGAAGTATTAAATAAAACAATATTATTTAAATGGAGAGAGATTGCAGAAATCTGAGTTACAGAGGGATCGGGGGTGCCTGATCCCAAGTTAGTCTGCAGGTAAAGCCAGTGATTAGGAAGGTCAATGGAATATTATTGTTATTGCAAAGGAAATCTAATATAAATGTAGGGATGTTTTGCTGCAGTTGTATAGAGTCAAGAGAGGTTTACAGCATGAAAACAGGCCCTTCGGCCCAACTTGTCCATGCCGCCCAGTGTTTACCACTGAGTTAGTCCCAATTGCCCGCATTTGGCCCATATCCCTCTATACCCAGCATTCCCGCCTCTACTTATGCCTCTGGCAGCTCGTTCCAGATACTCGCCACCCTCTGTGTGAAAAACATTTCCCCTCTGGCCCCTTTTATATCTCTCCCCTCTTACCTTAAACCTATGCCCTCTAGTTTTATACTCCCTTACATTTGGGAAAAGATGTTGACTATCTACCTCACTTATGCCCCTCATTATTTTACAGACCTCTATAAGATCACGCCTACGCTCCAGGGCAATAAGTCCCTGGTTGCATCCGAGTAAATCTTTTCTGCATTCATTCTAGTTGAATTATATCCTTTCTATAATAGGACCAGAACTGTACACAGTGCTCCAAGTGTCGCCTTACTAATGTCTTGTACAACTTCAGCAAGACGTCCCAACTCCTGTATTCAATGTTCTGACCAATGAAACCAAATATGCCGAATGCCTTCTTCACCACCCTGTCCACCTGTGACTCCACTTTCAAGGAGCTATGAACCTGTACTCCTAGATCTCTTTGTTCTATAACTCTCCCCAACTCCCTCCCATTCACTGAGTAGGTCCTGCCCCGATTCGATCGATCAACCAAAATGTATCACCTCACATTTATCTAAATTAAACTCCCATCTGCCGTTCATTGGCCCAATTGATCAAGTTCCGTTGCAATCCTAGATAACCTTCTCTGGTCATTATGCCACCAACCTTGGTACCATTTGCAAACTTACTAACCATGCCTCCTACATTCTCATCCAAATCATTAATATAAATAACAAATAACAGTGGACCCAGCACTGATCCCTGAGGCACACCGCTGGTCACAGGCCTCCAGTTTGAAAAACAATCCTCTACAACCACCCTTTGTCTTCTGTCGCCAAGCCAATTTTGTAGCCAATTGGCTACCTCACCCTGGATCCCGTGAGATTTAACCTTGTGGAACAACCTACCATGCAGTACCTTGACAAAGGCTTTGCTAAAGTCCATGACAACATCGTCGACTGCACTGCCCTCATCTACCTTGTTGGTTCCCCCTTTAAAAAAACTCAACCAAATTTGTGAGACATTATTTTCCACTCAGAAAGCCATGTTAACTATCCCTAATCAGTCCTTGCCTCTCTAAATGCCAGTAGATCCTGTCTCTCAGAATACCTTCTCACAACTTACTCACCACGGTGCTAGGCTCACCGGTCTGTAGTTCTCAGACTTTTCCCTCTGGCCTTTGTTAAACAAAGGCACAACATTTGTTACCCTCCAATCTTCGGGCACCTCACCTGTGGCTGTCGACAATTCAAATATCTCTGCTAGGGGACCCGCAATTTCACCCCTAACCTCCCACACGTCCTGGGATACATTTCATCAGTTTCCGGGGATTTATCTATCTGGATGCGCGATCTAACTTAAGCTTGATCTAACCCCATTCCCCCACTCCACTTTGTGAGTAATCTGCAATCCCAAAACCAAATTTTAACAGTCCCAGCTCGCCATACCTTCCATTCTGTCTCTGCTAGCCTTGGCATCTAGGGATGGTTTGATAACCTGCCTGTGTATCTGCACCTGGCAGTGTTTGATGATCGAGAGGAACTGGAGCTTTACTCTGTATCTAACCCTGTGTTGTACCTGTCCTGGGAGTGGTTGATTGGAGAGGCAGCTTTACTCTGTATCTAACCCTGTACTGTACCTGTCCTGGAAGTGTTTGATGGGGTCAGTGTATAAGGAGATTTCTTCTGAATCTAACCCCGTGCTGCACCTGGCCTGGGAGTGTTTGATGGCGACAGTGCAGAGGAGAATATACGTTGTATCTGACCTTGTGCTATACTTGGGCAGCACGGTAGCATTGTGGATAGCACAATTGCTTCAAAGCTCCAGGGTCCCAGGTTTGATTCCGGCTTGGGACAGTCTGTGCGGAGTCTGCACATCCTCCCCATGTGTGCGTGGGTTTCCTCTGGGTGCTCCGGTTTCCTCCCACAGTCCAAAGATGTGCAGGTTAGGTGGATTGGCCATGATAAATTGCCCTTAGTGTCCAAAATTGCCCTTGTGTTGGGTGGGGTTACTGGGTTATGGGGATAGGGTGGAGGTGTTGACCTTGGGTAGGGTGCTCTTTCCAAGAGCCGGTGCAGACTCGATGGGCCGAATGGCCTCCTTCTGCACTGTAAATTCTATGGTACCTATTATGGGAGTGTTTGATGGGGACAGCATCGAGGGAGATTTACTCTGTATCTAACACCATTTTGTATCAGCCTTGGGAGTGTTTCATGGGGCAATGTAGAGGGAGCTGTGCTGCAACGGATTGGAGAATGGTTCAAGCTGGCACTTGGTACTCAGATTTTCCAGTAGACTCCCTTCGCTTTAAAAATAACATTTCATTCAGAGATCAGAGAAACCATCACCGGTTCCTCCACTGTTTCTCCCCCTCCCCCCCCCCACCCCCTCACTGCAGACAGCTCACCGTGGAAACACTGATAAAACATTCCTTCACTGCAGATAGGTCACTGTAGAAACGCTGATAAGACATTCCTTCACTGCAGACAGGTCACCGTGGAAACGCTGATAAGACATTCCATTCCACAGAATCGACTCATTGGAAACTCTAATCGGATTGGGGAGAGGACAGAGTTTGTCTGTTATTAACCTCAACATAAACTTAAACCAGAGTGAATAGTGGAACAGATTGAATTCTAATGTGTGATGTTTATAGCTAACAGTAATGGAATTATCAGAAATAATAGAATTAACAGGCAGGGTAGTTTAGGGAAAATGAGGAAATTACTGAAGAAACGTAACTGCTGGGAACCAAGCATGTGTCCTTGTAAATCACAGATTAGAGAAATTCCTGCTGTCTTTTCCTCACTTGCTGCATGAACTGTGTTCCGTACTGGCCACCAAACCTCAGGAAAGGTACATTGCACTTGATAACAGTCCAGTACAGATTGACCATGATGAAGTGAGGCTGGTTAGCTGAGTGAATCCCTTCCCACACACGGAGAACATTAACGGTCACTCCTCAGTGTGAACAGGTCGGTGAATCTCCAGGTCTGATTAAATCTATTCCACAATCCCCAGATTTCCAAGATTTCTCCCCAGCGTGACTACATATCGTTCGAAAGGTCAGATCATCGGCTAAAACATCATCTACATTCAGACCACGTGAACTGTTTCTCCACACATTGAACAGGGCTCTATTGCTTCTATGGTTAAAGGCTGACGGTGTTCATGGCCATGGAGGGATTTGACAACACGAATGCAAATTTTATAATGGAGGCTTTGCTTAATCAGACCCAATGTAGGTCAGTGAGCACAGCGGTGATGGTGAACAGGACTTGGTGTGAGAAAATACACGGCCAGCAGAGTTTTGGATAAGCTCACGTTTCCATGTGGGGTGAATATGAGAGGCTGGACAGGAATGTATTCGAATCACCAAGTCTAAAGGTAACAGGGGCATGGATGAGGTTTCAGCAGCAGTTGGGGTGGGGTTGGAGACAGGTGACATTATGGAGACTGAAATATCTGGTATTAGTGATGGTGTGGATTTGGGGTCAGAAACTCATCTTGGGTCAAATCTGACACGGAGATTGTGCAGTGTTGTTCAGCCTCAGACAGTTCCCAGGGAGAGGGATGGACTCGGGAGTTAGGGAACGGAATTTCTAATGGTGACTGAAGACAATGGCTTTGGTCTTCCAAATTTTTAATTGGAGGAAATTTCTGCTCATCCAGTACTGGATGTGGGATAAGCAGTTTGATAATTTAGTAACAGTGGAGGAATGGGGAGGGATGGGGGTGAGGTAGAGCTGGGTGTTGTCAGTGTACATGTGAAAACTAACACTTTTGGATGATGTCACCTCGTGGCAGCATTTAAACGGTCTCGCTTCAGTGTGAACTCTTTGATGGGACACCTGATCCCGAGAACTTTTAAAGCACTTCCTGCATTTAAAAGGTCTCTCATTGTGAATCTGCTGGTGTGTCAGCAGTTGGGATGAATGAGTGAATCCCTTCCCACACTCGGGCCGGTGAAAGGCCTTTCCCCAGTGTGAACTCGCTGGTGCATCAACAGGCTGTATGACTGAGTGAATCCACGCCCACACTCGGGGCAGGTGAAAGGCTTCTCCCAAATATGAATGTGTTGATGGGTTGCCAGGTCAGATGGGTAAATGAACGCTTTGCCGCAGTTCCCACATTTCCATGGTTTCTCCCTGCTGTGACTGCGCTTGTGCTTTGACAGGCCAGATAATCGGCTGAAGCTTCGTCCACACACAGAACACGTGTACGGTTTCTCCCCACTGTGAACTGTGCTTTTTCCTTCCATGTTCAAAATCTGATGATATTCAGATTACGATCAGTTACACGACTGTCAGATTTTGATGTGGTGCTTGGTTGCAGTTTTTCAATTGCACATCCTTCCCTGCTAATACCCTGTGAAATTGATTTAAAACAGTAAAAAGGGAGTGAGAAAGATCCCACAGAAACACAAAGGCAGGTTGTGAAATTGAGCTGAATCAATCTGGTAACTTGTGGGGCCGGCACTGGGGAAAAGTGACCACGGAAACTGTTGAACCTTTCGTGAAAAGTGAACCAGTTTGTTAATGTCCTTCAGGGAAGGGAACCTGCCACCCGGCCTGAGACTACACAAAACTTGGGCCTCTGCAAGAACACAAGAAATAGGAGCAGAAGTAGACCATTCGGCCCATCGAACCTGCTCTGCCTTGAACACGATTGTGGCTGATCTCAGTCTTAATTCCTCTTTCCCGTTAGCTCTCTATGTCCTTTCACTTCCTGAGAGACCAAAAATCTCACCATCTCAGCCTTAAATATATATTCACTGATGGTCACAGTAACTTCATTGCAGTGTTAATGTAAGCCTACAATAATGATTATTGTTATTATCATCCACAACCCTCTGGGCTAGAGAAATTTATGTGAGAAACAGAGTGAGAGAGAAAGAGAGTGAGTAGTGGGAGAGAGAGAATCAAAAAGGTTGATGGAAGGGAGAGTGAGAACGGAGTGAGGGTAACAGGAAGCAATGGACCAACAACTGAATCACAATTTGACAAAATCTCCTGAACCCTTAACCTCCACCACCTGGATGGAACAGGACAGCAGATGTATGTGAAGATCACCACCTGCAAGTTCCTTTCCAAGACACACACTGTTGAACTTGTCTGACATCCAGGACTGGATGAGCAGAACTTTCCTCCATTTAAATATTGACAAGACTGAACCCATTCCCTTCCTGTCCCCTCTACAAACTTCACTCCCTTGTCACCAATTCCATCCCTGTCAAATGTCTGAGGCTGAAGCAGACTGTTCACAACCTTAGTGAAATATTTCACCCCTAGATAAGCTCTTGACCACATATCCACACTGTCACCAAGATTGCTGATTTCCACCTCAGTAACACAGCTCGACTCCACCTTAGTCTCTGTTCATCTGCTGCAGAAACCATCATCCATTCTTCTGTTACCACTTAACCAAATTATTCCAACGCACTCGCAGCCGGACTGCAACATTAAACAACCCCCTCCATCCCATCCCAAACTCTGCTACCCATGTGCTTACTCACACCAGCCCCTGTGCCCACTGATCTGCAAACACTTCCTTTTAAAAGGCACAAAAAGTTTAAATTTTTCATTGTTTACTCCATGGTAATGATCATCCTGATCTCTGTAATCTCCTCCACACACACCCTTTGAGATCTCTGCACTCATTTAATTCCAGCCACTTGAGCATTCCTGATTTTAATCTCTCCACCATTAGTGTTCCCAAGGCCTCAATTTCCTCTTTAAAACTCTCCGACTCACTTTCCTCCGTTAAGATTCTCCTTAAAATCTAATATCTCCTCATGTGGCTCAGTGTCAATTGTTATTTTGTAACGTTTCTCTGAAAGTCTTCAAAGTTTTATTCCGTTCAAGTCACAATATAAATTCGAATTATTGTCACTGCGGACTATTCAGTAGGACCGCATGCGGACTACTGCTAGTGCGCCAAAGAAGGATGCCGAGGGCGCATGCGCACTACTGCTAGTGATCCAAAGGATGCCAAGGGCGCATACCCACTGCTGCCACGAACCCAATATTGAGATGGCGCATGCGCACGTCTGCCAGAGCCAAATAAAGATGGCGTTAGCTTAATCTTGTCTGTAACAAAGCTGCACCTCGCGCTCAGATCCCCAGGTACCGGTAGGTTATTTTTCCGGATTTTTGGTCTATATAACATGTACACGAAGCGTGCCTAACGACCCTCCTGATTCATCTCTCTCTCCGTCCCGCCATTCCCACCTTCACGGATTGTGGATCCGAGATAGAACCTTTTGCTGCCTCGCCATTAATCACATTGCGCATGCTTCACTCAGCCCAGTCCCGCCTCATCATTCGCGCTGATTGGTTGGAGGACCAGTCGCTCCCGACCGGTCCTCCGGATCTGTCCACTCTTCGCCTATTGGTTCGGTGCTGCCGTCAATCACCCCGCGCGTTGTGATGTGTCAGGTGAGAGGTCAGTGTCGGGGAGGGGGACGGACGGACGGGGTTACAAACCCCAGAGCCGAACAATGAACATTCTCCACTCTCACTGTCGCTTCCGGCTTCTCTCCACAAACAACCTCACAGAGACCAGGGGCGGGGGAGACACTGACCCAGTGACCATGTCACTGCATTAGAGGAAAAGAGTAATGGCACCCCTCTTGTTCAAAAAGGCAGAAAGTAGGAAAATAGTTAGTTTAATGCCTGTTGTTGGGAAACTGCTGGAATCCTCACATCCGCTTAAAAGTACCTGGATGAAGACTGGCACATCATAACATTCAGGGCTATGGGCCAAGTGCTGGCAAATGGGATTAGGTAGGTGGGTCAGATTTTGATGTGTTGATGCAAACTCGATGGATCAAAGTGCCTCTTCTGCACTTTTGCTGATAATACAAAGTTTGGTGGCATCGTAGACAGCATTGATGACAACATAAAACTGTAAGAAGATAATGATAATATTAATAATAATTGCTTATTGTCACAAGTAAGCTTCAATGAAGTTACTGTGAAAAGTCACCACATTCCGGCGGCTGTTCGGGGAGGCCGCTGCAGGAATTGAACCTGCGCTGCTGGCATTGTTCTGCATTACAAGCCAGCTATTTAGCCCACTGTGCTAAACCATCCCCTATTGACAGATATTGACAGACAAGGTGAATGGCCAAGATTGTGGCAATGTAAACAAGTGTGAGGTTATCTGTTTTGAACCAAAAAAGGTTAGAGCTGAGTACTTTTTAAATGGAAAGAGGTTAAATACAGTGGGTGCCCAAAGAGACTTGGGGTTCATGGATAGAATCTACAGCACGCAAACAGGCCCTTCGGCCCAAACTGGTCCATGCTAACCAAAAGGTCCATCTAAGCTAACCCAATATCCCTCTGAACCTTTCCTATCCATGTATCTGTCCAAATGCCTTTTCAATGTTGCCAATGCCCCTGCCTCAACCACTTCCTCCGGCAGCTCATTCCACATACGTACCACCCTCTGTGTAAAACCGTTGCTCCTTAGGTTCCCATTAATTCTTTCCCCTCTTAACTTAAACCAAAGTCCTTTAGTTCTCAATTCCCCAACCCTGAGAAAAAGACAGAGCATTCACCCTATCCATGCCTCTCATGATCTTATACATCTCGATAAGATCACCCCTCAGTCTCCTACGCTCCAAAGAAACAGGTCCTGGCCTATCCAATCTCTCCCTATAACTCAGTCCCTTGAGTCCTGGCAATATCCTTGTAAATCTCTTCTGCACTCTCTCCAATTTAATAACATCTTTCCTATAGCAAAGCAACCAAAACTGAACACAATACTCCAGGTGCGACCTCACCAACGTCCTGTACAACTGCAACATAACTTCCCAACTTCTATACTCAATGCCCTGACTGATGAAGGCCAAAAGCCTTCTTCACTGCCCTATACACCTGTGACTCCACCTTTAGAGAACCGTGCATCTGAACTCCAAGGTCCCTCTGTTCCATGGTATTCCCTCAGGCCCTACCATTCAATGTGAAAGTCCTACCTTGATTTGACTTTCCGAAATGCAACTCCTCACACTTACTGTATTGAACTCCATTTGCCATTTCTTGGCCCACTTCCCCAGCAGATCAAGATCCAGCTGCAATTTTTAATAACCTTCCTCACTGTCTACAATATCACCTATTTTAGTGTCATCTGCAAACTTACTGATCAAGCCTTGTACTTTCTCATCCAAGTCATTGATATAGATAACATTCAGCAATCTCTTAGTTACAAATCTCCTGGTTACTTATCTCCGAGTTACTAATCTAGTTACAACCCGACTTAGTTAATTACTCTAATGTCACGTTTCAGTTTTTGCCCCCAGTCCAGATACCCAACAGGTAAGTTATTTATACTTACTGATGGCAGCAGGGTGGCGCAGTGAGTAGCACTGCTGCCTCACGGTGCTGAGGTCCCAGGTTCGATCCCGGCTCTGGCTCACTGTCCATGTGAAGTTTGCACATTCTCCCCGTGTTTGTGTCGGTTTTGCCCCACAACCCAAAAGGATGTGCAGGGTAGGTGGATTGGCCACGCTAAATTGCCATTTAATTGGAAAAATGAATTGGGTACTCTAAATTTGAAAAAAAAAAATTATAGTTACTATTCCGAAGCTCCACCTTTCTGATTCGCACCAACTCCGCTCCCTGCCGACTAGGCCATGAATCCCTGAGGTAAGTTATTTATATTTACTGTTCCGAAGCTAATCCTCCCCGGATTCACATCAACTCTGCTCCCTGCCGACTAGGCCATTAATCCCCGAGGTTATTTATACTTACTGTTTCGAAGCTGCTCTTCCCCGGATTCGTACCAACTCCGCTCCCTGCCGGCTAGGCCGTGAATCCCTGAGGTAAGTTATTTATATTTCCTATTCTGAAGCTCCTCCTCCCTGGATTCGCCCCAACTCCGCTCCCTGCCGGCTAGGCCGTGAATCCCTGAGGTAAGTTATTTATATTTACTGTTCCAAAGCTCCTCTCCCCGAGTTCACACCAACTCCGCTCCCTGCGTTGGCGAGGTTCATAGCTGGGTGGCTGGAAAACCATTAGGACAGTAACTGTCCTGTAAGGTAATGAATCCTTTTGCTTCCCATTTGGCCGAGGAAGGCAGTGTGTCACAAGGATGGATGTGTTGACCGATTAATGGCTGGAGGATGGGGGCAGGTCATGTGATCAAACCTCCAGGAATACATTCAATCAAGTTGATGAGGAGAGAATGTTGTGAATTTTTATCCTAAACTGACAGTGAGGTTTCTGTAAATTGACAGGATAATGGAAGTGGAGGTTGAACAGACTGGAAAAGCAAACCAAACGTCACATCGCGATCTGACAGAATCACTCGATTCACCAGAACCTGAATTTCAGCAGCATCTGGGTGTGGAAGGTAAAAGGTTTGTCTGTTCTGTCTGTGAGGGTAGAGTTAAGGTCTCAGTGTGACTGGAAAAGCCCCGAGATTCACAAACCCTGGTTAGACCAAACGTGGAGAACTGTGTTCAGTTCTGGGCAACAAACCTGAGGAAGGATAGAATGGCCTCGGAGGGAGTGTAGCACAGATTTACCTGAGTGATATCTGAATACCCCGGGGTTAAATTACAAAACTAGATGACACAAGAGTCAGAGACATGATGGTACAGAGAATGGCATTCGGCCCATTGAGTCCATGCTAGCTCTCTGGAGCAATCCAGTCAGTGCCATTCTCCTCTCTCCCTGTATCCTCGCAGGTTATTTCCCCTCAGATGTCTATCCAATTTCCTGTTGAAATCAAATCATTCATTGTGTCTATTTTCAAACTCCCTCATAGGCAGGTCATTGCCACTCGCTGTGTAAAAACATATATCTCATATCACCTCATATCTCCTGTACCTTTGACATACAAACTCGGAACAGGCCACTCGGCCCCTCGAGCCTGCTCAGCATTCAATAAGATTGCGGCTGATCTCATTCTAACCTCAACTCCACATCCCTGATGAGCTTTCACCCCCTTGCTCATCATGAATCTATCCAGCTCTGCCTTAAAAATATTCAAGGTCTCTGCTTCCACTGCCTTTTAAGGACGTGAGTTCCAAAGTCTTACAACCCTCGAGAATGAAAAATCCTCATCTCCATCTGAAATGGGCGACCGCTCACTTTGCAACAGTGACACCCTCGTTCTTGATTCTCCCACAAGAGGAAACATCCTCTCTACATCCACCCTGTCAAAACCCCTCAGGATCTTATATCGTTCAATCCAGGCTTTATCCAAAACTTTAAATCTGTGTCCCGGCTGCTTGTACGATCGGTGAATGAAAACAGTTTCTTTGTCCACCCGATGGAAACCTGGCGTAATCTTGTGTCCCTGAATGAAATCTCCCCTCAACCTCCTTTGCTGGAACCATTCTGGTAAATCTCCTCTGCCACTTCTCAAGAACCTTCACATTCTTCCTGAAGAGTGGTGACCAGAGCTTTATAAAGATTCATAGAATAGAATTAGAACCATAGAATTCCATCAGTGCAGAAGGGGGCCATTCGAGTCTCCACTGATTCTCTGAAAGGCCATCCTGCCTCGGCCCACACCCCTACCCTGTCCCTGTAACCCCATAGCCCCACCTAACCTGCACAACCCTGGACACTTAAGGGGCAATTTATCAAGGCCAATCCACCTAACTTTCCCTTTGGACTTTTGGAGGAAACCTGAGCACCGGGTGGAAGCCCACACAGACACGGGGAGAAAGTACAAACTCCACACAGTCACCAAGGCCGGAATTGAACCCGGGTCCTTGGCGCTGTGAGGCAGCAGTACTAATCACTGTGCCACCAGAAACATAGTTTTGGCAACAATATTACTGTTGATAAAGCTCAAGATCGAATTTGCTTTGCCAACTACTCTCTTGATATGTCTTGTAGACATACAAAATCCCTCTTCACCTCTTTCTCTCCTCCCAGAGGCCAGT
The DNA here is from genome assembly GCF_047496885.1 of Scyliorhinus torazame. Classification (NCBI taxonomy): domain Eukaryota; kingdom Metazoa; phylum Chordata; class Chondrichthyes; order Carcharhiniformes; family Scyliorhinidae; genus Scyliorhinus; species Scyliorhinus torazame. The sequence continues at coordinate 68,396,324 of NC_092711.1, forward strand.
TGGGTTTTTATGACAATGCAGTAGTTTTCATGGTCACTTTTTCCCAGTGCCGGCCCCACAAATGACCAGATTCATTCAGCTCAATTTCACAACCTGCCTTTGTGTTTTTGTGGGTTCTCTCTCACTCCCTATTTTCTGTTTTGAATCCGTTTCACAGGGTGTTCGAAGGGGACGCTTCAAAGTCCGGAAACTCAAACCAAGCATCACATCAGGATCTGACAGAGTCCTCAATTTATCATTGCTGAATATCATCGGATTTTGAACATGGAAGGAAAAAGCATCATTCACAGTGGGGAGAAACCATACATGTGTTGTGTGTGTGGACGAGGATTCAGTCAATCATCAGGCTTCATGAAACACCAATGCAGTCACACTGAGAACAAATCCTGGAAATGTGCGGACTGTGGGAAAGGATTCACTTCCCCATCCAAGCTGGAAACTCATCGACGCAGCCACACTGGAGAGAGACCATTCACCTGTTCCAAGTGTGGGAAGGGATTCACTAAGTTATCCCACCTGCTGAGACACCAGCGAATTCACACTGGGGAGAGACCATTCACCTGCTGCAAGTGTGAGAAGGGATTCACTGACTCATCGGCCCTGCAGACACACCAGCGAATTCACACTGGGGAGAGACCATTCACCTGCTCCCAGTGTGGGAAGGGATTCACTCAGTCATCCAGTCTGTCCACACACCAGCGAGTTCACTCTAGGGAGAGACCATTCACCTGCTCAGAGTGTGGGAAAGGATTTAGTAATTTGTCCAACCTGCTGAGACACCAGCGAGTTCACACTGATGAGAGACCATTTCAATGTCCAGACTGCGGGAGGTGCTATAAAGGTTCTGGGGATCTGATGCGCCATCAACGTGTTCACACTGACGAGAGTCCGTTCAGGTGCTCTCACTGTGGGACTGGTTTCAGGCACTCATCTAACCTCACTGTACATCAGCGAATTCACACTGGGGAGAGGCCATACACCTGCTCCAAGTGTGGGAAGGGATTCACTCAGTCATCTGACCTGCAGAAGCACCAGCGAGTTCACACTGGGGCGAGGCCATTCACCTGCTCCGAGTGCGGGAAGGGATTCACTCTGTCATCCAACCTGCAGAAGCACCAGCGAGTTCACACTGGGGAGAGGCCATTCACGTGCTCCCAGTGTGGGAAGGGATTCACTCAGTCATCCCACCTGCTGAGTCACCAAATAGGCCATAAGTAACCACAGTGAATGGGTTTTGCTGTTAACTCACATTCAGGACTGAACCATGTTCATTTGGGTCTTTTTCTGCTGATAACAAACTCCAGCCCATTTACAGGGGCTAATATTCTGGCTAAAAATCAAAATAAATTAAGTCTGTGTGAAATGCACAGTGTGTTGAAACTTTTTAATATCTCTGACACAAATTAGTTCCTTTTGAAGTCCTCTCGCTCTCCCCGTCTCTTCCATCCTCATCTCCACCTGTGAGGAGCTCATGGAACTTCTTTGTGACTGAGATTGAGTGAATCCGATCAGCTGCCTCTGCTGCTTCCCTCCTATTGGAGGGGAATTTCTGTGTTTTACAATGTATACCGAATTATAGAACAGTACAGCACAGAACAGGCCCTTCGGCCCTCAATGTTGTGCCGAGCTTTGTCCGAAACCAAGATCAAGCTATCCCACTCCCTGCCATTCTGGTGTGCTCCATGTGCCTATCCAATAGCCGCTTGAAAGTTCCTAAAGTGTCCGACTCCACTGTCACAACAGGCAGTCCATTCCACACCCTAACCACTCTCTGATTAAAGAACCTACCTCGGACATCCCTCCTATACCTCCCACCACGAACCTTATAGTTATGCCCCCTTGTAACAGCTACACCCACCCGAGGAAATAGTCTCTGAACGTCCACTCTATCCCCCTCATCATCTTATAAACTTCTATTAAGTCGCCTCTCATCCTCCTTCGCTCCAATGAGAAAACCCTAGCTCCCTCAACCTTTCCTCAAAAGACCTACCCTCCAATCCAGGCAGCATCCTCGTAAATATCCTTTGCCCCCTTTCCAATGCTTCCACATCCTTCCTACAATGAGGTGACCAGAACTGCCCACAATACTCCAAATGTGGTCTCACCAGAGTCCTGTACAGTTGCAGCATAACCCCGCGGCTCTTAAACTCAAGCCCCCTTCTTCACGGCTCTATCCACTTGAGTGGCAACCTTCAGAGATCTGTGGACATTAACCCCAAGATCTCTCTGTTCCTCCACATTCCTCAGAACCCTGCCGTTGACCCTGTAATCTGCATTCAAATTTGTCCTACCAAAATGAATCACCTCGCACTTATCAGGGTTAAACTCCATGTGCCATTTTTCGGCCCAGCTCTGCATACTATCATTGTTTCTTTGCAGCCGACAACAGCCCTCCACCTCATCCACTACTCCACCAATCTTGGTGTCATCAGCAAATTTACTGACCCACCCTTCAACCCCCTCCTCCAAGTCATTTATAAAGATCACAAATAGCAGAGGACCCAGCACTGATCCCTGTGGTACACCGGTGGTAACTGGTCTCCAGTCTGAAAATGTTCCATCCACCACCATCCTCTGTCTTATATGTGATAGCCAGTTACTTATCCAATTGGCCAAATTTCCCTCTATTCCACACCTCCTTACTTTCTTCATGAGCCGACCATGGGGAACCTTATCAAACGCCTTACTGAAATCCATGTATACAACATCAACTGCTCTACGCTCATCTGCACACCTAGTTACCTCCTCAAATAATTCAATCAAATTTGTGAGGCAAGACTTACCCTTCACAAATCCTTATTGACTATCCCAGATTAAGCTGCATCTTTCCAAATGGTCATTAATCCTATCCCTCAGGACCTTTTCCATTAACTTACCGACCAACGAAGTAAGACCAACTGGCCTATAATTACCAGGGTCATTCCTATTCCCTTTTTTGAACAGAGGAACAACATTTGCCACTCTCCAGTCCTCTGGCACTATCCCCATGGACAGCGAGAACCCAAAGATTAGAGCCAAAGGCTCTGCAATCTCATCCCTTGCCTCCCAAAGAATCCTAGGATATATCCCATCTGACCCAGGGGACTTGTCAATCCTCAGGTTTTTCAAAATTGCTAATACATCTTCCCTTAGAACATCTACCTCCTCCATCCGACCCGCCTGTATCACACTCTCGTCCTCAAAAACATAGCCTCTCTCCTTGGTGAACACTGAAGCAAAGTATTCATTCAACGCCTCTCCTATCTCTTCTGACTCCCTGCACAAGTTCCCACTACTGTCCTTGACTGTGCTAACCACTAGGCTACCGTGCTGCCCAGGTTAGATGTTTCATTACCATTTCTGTTTTAAAACCCCCAAAATCATGCCACATTGCCATGAAGATGGACTGTGGTGGTTACACGGTTTTTTTGTTTAATTTATCTCAGTGCTTCTCACAGAAGAAAACTATCAGGGTATGAGGGGCAAGTTGTCTGAGGTACACTGGGAAACTACATTAAATAGTATGGTGGGAGACAGGCAATCACTTATATTTAAGGAATTATTACAGATTTACACTGGGATCGGTTAGCTCAGTTGGCTGGATGGCTGGTTTGTGCTGAGTGACACCAACAGCACAGGTTAAATTCCCATACCGGCTGAGGTTAGCCATGGTCTGTGTCAGTATTTATGCTCCACATGATCCTCCACCCACCCCTCTATATCTCTCCTCTCCCCCCCCCCATCAGCATTTCCTATTCCCTTTCCCCTCATGTATGTATCTCGTTTTACGTTCAATGGATTCATGCTGTTCACCTCAACCACTCGCTGTGGGAGTGAGTTCCACATTCTCACCACTCGCTGGGTAAAGAGGTTTCTACTGAAATTCCTGTTGGATTATTGAATTCCTTCATAATCTTAAAGATTTCCATCAGGTCACCCATCAGTCTTCTCTTTTCCAGAAAAAAGCAGCCCCAACCTTTTCCTGAGTGTTAAATGCTCTCAGTTCTGTATATTATGAATCTTTGTTGCACCTTATCCAGTGCCTCTATTTCCTTTTTCTAAATGGAGATCACCAATGTTGACAGTGCTCCCAGTGTAGTCTAACCCTGGTTCTAAACAAGTTGAACATTTCCTCCGTGCTTTTCAATTCTATCCCTCTAGAAGGGAACCCTATATATTGGCCCCACACTGTAGGAAAGATGTGAAGTTCTTCGAAGGGTGTAGAGGACATTAACAATAATAATCTTTATTGTCACTAATAGGCTTACATTAACAGTGCAATGAAGTTACTGTGAAAATCCCCCAGTCGCCACACTCCGGCACCTGTTCAGGTACATCAAGGGAGAATTCAAAATGTCCAATTCACCTAACCTGCACATTTTTCGGGACTTGTGGGAGGAAACTGGAGCACCCGGAGAAAACCCACCCAGACACGGGTAGAACGTGCAGACTCCGCACAGGCAGTGACCCAAACCGGGAATCAAACCTGGGACCTGGTGCTGTGAAGCATTAGTGCTAACCATTGTGCTAGAATGGCACCAGAGTTGAGGGACTCCAGTTAGTTGGAGTGACTGGAGCAGCTGAATTTCTCTCCTGAGATCACAGCATCTAGAGGGTGGGGAATGGGGCCATTCAGCCCTTTGAGACGGTGTCGGCTCCCTGTGGAGGAAGCCAGTCTGTCCATTGCCCCGTTCTTTCCCCGAATCCCTGTGGTTTATTTCTCGCAGTGTCTGTCCAATTTCCGATTGAAATCCTTCCGCCATCTCTGCATCTCCTACCCTCATAGGCAGTAGGTTCCAGGTCGTTACCACTCGCTTTACATGTACATAAGGCTCCTCGAGCACAGAGGAGTCTATTTGACCCATTTTCCCCGTGCCAGCTCTCTGTACAGCGACCCATTCAATCCCAGAGTTCAACAATTTTGTTTTCTTTTTCAGAATGAATCAAATTATCTTTTGGATGTGACAGTCCAATGAGACTCCAGCACCATTTATAGACAGTGTAAATAACAACAACTCGCTGTATTTTACTACAAATAATTGTGCATATCGTGCGTCTGGAATTTCACAGAGTTTTCAAAATGGTGTCAATGTTGTGGTTATTACACAAAATTAAGACTCAATCTTTATTAATAATTCTGGTGAGGACACCAAGTGTAATGTATCCGAGTTTGCGAACAATTAGAACAAATGTACATTTCTAGAAAACCTCTCACTACCACTGGACCTCCTGAAGTGTTTGAAAGCCAATGGAGTACTTTTGAAATATATTCACTGTTGTAATGTAGGAAACTGTAAGGACGGATGTGTGATCACATTTAGTTATAAAATTGTCATTTTCGTAGTGTATTCACTGTCATTTGTAACAAGGTCAAGGAAACCCTTTTATACCTCTAACATGTGGCTTCCTGCAGCCATTTCACCTTCTGTACCTTTTCTATATTAACTATGCATTGATTTCATCGCAAAAAACAATAATTATAGTCATGATTATTCAGTAGTGAACATTGATTATCATAAGTGAATTGGTATGTTAGGTAATTATATTGCAAAGACTAGATATTTATTTTTTAAAATAACACGATCAACCAAAATGTTTCCAGAAACTGCAGAGCTATCAGAATTTGTTTGAAAAAAATAAATTACTCGATAATTTTAGAAGTTACGAGATGTGGTGATAAGCCTGGAATTAATATTACATGTAGTCAGCAGTGTGACCTCCCACCAGTAGGTGGCGTCCGGCATCAGTCAAGTGACATCCGGCTACCAACAGAAGGTTGTGGCTTACACGAGGACAGTCGCACGACAGTATAGTTCCAAGAGTGTCTTGTGGGAACATGGGGCGAATGTACAAATTCCACGCGGACAGTGACCCAGAGGTGGGATCGAACCTGGGACCTCGGTGCTGTGAAGCAGCAATGCTAATGACTAAGCCACTGTGCTGCCCTGTATTGTTAATGGCCGAGTAATCCAGAGAGCGAGGTTACTGCTCTGGGGATCTGGGATAGAATCTGCCTTTGACAGATGGTGAAATTGAAATTAATAAAAGTCGCGAATTAAAAGTCTGATGATAACATTGTCAATTGTTGTAAAAACCCATCTGGTTCACTAATGTCCTTCAGGAAATCTGCTCTCCTTATGTGGCCTGGCCAACACATGACTCCAGATCCACAGCAATGTTGTGGTTGATTTGTAAGTGCCCTCTGAAATAGCCTCACAAGAGTTCAAGGGCAATTGGAATGAGCAGTAAATGCTGGCCCAGCCAGTGACGCCCACCTCCCATGAATGAATAATTTTTAAGAAGACTCTTTTCAATTTGAAGAACGAGTAAGAAATTGTCTCTTTGATTGGATTGGATTTATTGTCACGTGTACCGAGTACAGTGAAAAGTATTGTTCTGCGTACAGTCCAGACAGATCGTTCCATACACAAAAACACAAAGTGCGGATCTTGGCAGTTTGCTCAGTTCACAAAAAAATTTAATGACTTTGTAGACGCAGATTAAAATTTTAATCAGCATCCAAAACATATCTAGACAGCTCATATAGACAGACACAAACGATACTGTAACTGAATCAGAGGAAATGGCAGAGATTTAACTGAACCACATTTTTGAAAGATTCGGCCTTCATGATGGAGAAACAGGAAAAGCCACTCAGGGAGATGAGGAAATCCAGGCTCAGTGTGGATTTGCTGTCACCCCTCCTTTCTTATACATGAACGGGATTTAGGCTGCAGAACATTTAACAGCAAAACACAGAGGGATCAAATATAAGCAACACATAATTCTCAATTCTCGTCCATTTAACTATATTTGACTGTGTTTAAAAGCTGACTGAGATTCATGGGATTTGTATTACCCAGTGAAAAGCTTTCTTTTCTTGGTCAGCCATGTTTGCAATTCAATGGTGCATATTTCAGAGTTATTCAGAGTGAAGACGCGAGAGCTATTCAATTCAAAATGAAGTCATTTATAATAAATCAATCTCCTGATGTTCAACGTTGAATAACGAAACAAATATTGAGTAGAATTGATGGAAATTTTCTGTCGGAAGATAAGAATGATGCATTAATGATTGAACAGAGAGCATTGTTCCGTTAGATATTTGCTGAACAAATGCTAAAGTTCAACACAAGTTTTATAGCTTATGATCTGACAAGTTGAGACATCTGTTTTAAAGGAACAGCTGTCTTCATGTAATCAGTGACCTGGCCTCCCAGCCAACCCATTGAAAGCTGCAGCAAGACTGTGCAATTGAGCGTTGCATAGGGTGATTGGGTACTGTGCTGCCAGCTGTTCCTGCAGCGCAGATGTTATCACATTCACCTAATGCACAAAAGGTGCATGGTTCGAAACTGGCAGAAGCATTAAATGCTTCTCATTTATGATGTGGAGATGCTGGCGTTGGACAGGGGTGGGCACAGTAAGAAGTCTTACAACACCAGCTTAAAGTCCAACAGGTTTGTTTCGAATCACTAGCTTTCGAAGAGGTGTGAATTGTCTCAAGCCAGGGCAGTTGGTAGGATTTTGCAAGCCCAGGCCAGATGGTAAAGGGTGAATAATGTGACGTGAATCCAAGGTCCCGGTGGAGGCCGTACCCGTGTGCGGAACTTGGCCACTAGTTTCTGCTCGGTGATTCTGCATTGTCGCGCGTCCTGAAGGCCGCCTTGGAGAACGCTTACCTGAAGATCAGAGGCTGAATGCCCTTGACTGCTGAAGAGTTCCCGACAGGAAGGGAACACTCCTGCCTGGCGATTGTTGTGCGATGTCTGTTCATCCGTTGTTGCAGCGTCTGCATGGTCTTGCCAATGCACCACGCCTCGAGACATCCTTTCCTGCAGCCTATGAGGTAGACATCGCTGGCCGAGTCGCACGAGTATGTACCGCATACATGGTGGGTTGTGTTCTTACGTGTAATGGTGGTACCCATGTCAATGATCTGGCACGTCATGCAGATATTGCCATGGCAGGGTTGTGTGGTATCGTGGTCGCTGTTCTTCTGAAGGCTGGATAGTTTGCTGCAATCAATGGTCAGTTTGAGTTTGCGCAGTTGTTTGAAGGAAAGTAGTAGGGGTGTGGGGATGGCCTTGGCAAGATGTTCGTCTTCATCGATGACGTGCTGAAGGCTGCGAAGAAAATGTAGTTTTTCCCCTCCAGGGAATTCATCAGGCGAATGAGGCTCCGGGAGTTCTTCCACAGACCCCAAGAGGCCTACAGCAAACTCAATGAGACAACCAATGAACCGGAATAGCAGACCGAGAGATCTGTGGGACTGGAAGATCCAGCGAGCAGGGAGGACTGGAAAACCCCACCCATTGAAACAATCCGATCAGCTGATTCTGCTGCTCGTCTTCCATGAAACCATTCAGTAAAACTGCCTCGAAAGTCCTTTCTTTTCCAAATTCTGAACTCGCCTCTTTCCCCGTTAAATCCCATCATGCTCTCTCAGCGCTCATCTTGTCTGTGTGACTTACCCTTTGCTCCGATTCTCACGATACTGTTGAACATCCAATTTCCACAATCATAGAATTTACAGTGCAGAAGTAGGTCATTCGGTCCATCAAGTCTGCACTGGCCCTTGGAAAGAGCACCCACCCCAAGCCCACACCTCCATCCTATCCACGTAACCCAGTAACCTCACTTAACCCTTTTGGACACTAAGGGCAATTTAGCATAGCCACTCTACCTAACCTGCACATCTTTGGACTGTGGGAGAAAACCGGAGCACCCGGAAGAAACCCACGCAGACACGGGGAGAATGTGCAGACTCCGCACAGACAGTGACCCAAGCCAGGAACTGTACCTGGGACCCTGGAGCTGTGAAGCAGCTTGCTAACCACTGTGCTACCGTGCTGCCCCTGATTGGATCCAAGTTGAAATACAAGCCATAATGAAGTATTTGCCATGGTGGGGTTTGAACCCGCATTCTCAGAGAATTGTGCTGGGTCTCAGGATTACTCATCCAGTGACAATACCACTACACCATCACCTCCCCAGTCAAGCGCTTTGCAGAGCTCGTCTGGGATATGAACCCGGGACCTCTCGCATTTTGGAAACCCCCGAAGCGAAAATCATACCCCACAGTTTCCACGGCATCTCCATGGAGTCAGTGTCTTTGTCCGTTTCCTCTTCAGACAATCAAGTGAAGCTTGGTCCTCACACAGAACACGTGTATGGTTTCCTCCCTCAGTCAATGGTGTGTTTTTTCAGGCTGTAACTGGTTAAAGCTCTTTCCACAGTCAGTTCTCTGGAACACTCTCACTCAGGTGCGTGTGTGTCTCGGTACTTTACCAGTCACACTGATCTGATGTTTGAAATATTTTCCCACAAACATTTTTCATTCCACATTTATAGTCTGAGGATATTCAGGTCCTGATCAATTGAGTGACACTGTCAGATCTTAATGTGATATTTGGTTTGTGTTTCATGTCTGAAAACGCTTTCCTAATGCCCTGTAAAAGGAGTTTACAAAGGTCACATTATCAGCACAGGATAGAAATTCAGAAGAGTTAATTCCAGTTTCTGGGGAACATATTTTCTCTCTTCTGTCCCCAAAGCTGTAAATCCCCGTCCCACACACTCTCCCTCCTCCCTGGGGCTGAAATCCAAATAAAATATGAGATCATTATTTCTCTATCCTTTTACCAAATTTATATAATTAGAGATAAGAATCTGCTTTATAAGTCACTTCATCCATGACTTGTGACAGACATGAATCTGAATCACCCTGACTGAGCAGACATAATAACAGATGTTAACCTTGTGTCCAGAACTGACTGTGGAGATTTGATGAACAATCGCGAATGTCGTTTCTCCAAATCTTCCAGGGTTTCCTTCTTTCTTCCTCTCCCTCTCGAACTAAGTTATACCGGATATCAGACTCAGGGTCCATTCTGGTTCTCTTCCTGCTGACTGAATAACTTCAATCAAATATGGAGAAGACTGAATCCACTGTTCGGTCCCTGCTCCAATCTCCAATCCTCGCATACCAATTCCATCCCTCTCCCTGGCAACAGTCTGAGACTTCGCCAGTCTCTTTGTAAACTTGGTTTCACACTTCATCCAATATGAGCTTCTGACCTCATAGAATTTACAGTGCAGAAGGAGGCCATTCCGCCCATCGAGTCTGCACCGGCCTTTGGAAAGAGCACCCTGGCTAAGCCCACACCTCCACCTATCCCCGTAACCCCCTAACCATTTTAGATACTAAGGCAATTTACCATCGTCACCTCCCGATTTGACTATTCCATTACACACCTGGCTGCTCTCCCACATTCTACCTTTGTAAACTTAAAGCCTTCCAAAAGTCTGCTACCCATGTCTTAATTCACAGCCAGTTCCTTTCCCCTATGATCCCTGTGCTCCGAGACATGCATTCGCTCCCAGTCAATTCTCACCCTTGTTTTCAAATCCCTCCATGGCCTTGTCTCTCCCTGTGTCTGTCATCTCCTCCAGCTCCACAACCACCTGAGATATCTGCACAGCTCTGATCCTGGACTCTTGTACACTTCCGATTCTAATTACTCCACCATGGTTTTAAGTTCCCTCGGTCCCAAGCACTGAATTCTCTCCCTAAACCTCCCCGTCTCCACCTCACTTACCTCCTTTTAGATGTTCATTAAAACTCACCTCTCTGACCAAGTTTTTGGTCAATTGTCCTAATATCGCCTTTTGTGTCTGGGAGTCTCACTTTGTTTTATAATGTTCCTGTGAAGTTGACTGGGATGATTTTTAAAAAATATATATATTTTATTGAAAATTTTTGGCCAACCATCACAGTACATTGTGTATCCTTTACACAGTAATATAACAATATAAATAACAATGGCCAGTTTTATAAACAAGAAATAAATAGTATATAACAAAAACGAAAACTAAAACTAAAACTAAATGGCAACTGCCTTGTCCCAGATAAATACTCTCCAAAAATATGATTTATCAGTCCAATATACAATTATCTATAACAACAACCTATACATATTATATATATATATCAACATCGCTGAGAGTCCTTCTGGTTTCCCCCCCCCCCTCCCTCCCCCGCCCCCCCCCCCCCCCCCCCCCCCCCCCGGGCTGCTGCTGCTGTCTTCTTCTTTTCCATTCCCTCTATCTTTCTGTGAGGTATTCGACGAATGGTTGCCACCGCCTGGTGAACCCTTGAGCCGATCCCCTTAGGACAAACTTAATCCGTTCCAGCTTTATAAACACTGCCATGTCGTTTATCCAGGTCTCCACCCCCGGGGGCTTGGCTTCCTTCCACATCAACAATATCCTGCGCCGGGCTACTAGGGATGCAAAGGCCAAAACATCAGCCTCTCTCGCCTCCTGCACTCCCGGCTCTTCTGCAACCCCAAATATAGCCAACCGCCAGCTTGGTTCGACCTGGACCCCCACTACTTTCGAAAGCACCTTTGTCACCACCACCCAAAATCCCTGTAGTGCCGGACATGACCAGAACATGTGGGTATGATTCGCTGGGCTTCTCGAGCATCTCGCACACCTATCCTCTACCCCCAAAAATTTACTGAGCCGTGCTCGAGTCATATGCGCCCTGTGTAACACCTTAAATTGTATCAGGCTTAGCCTGGCACACGAGGACGATGAGTTTACCCTACTTAGGGCATCAGCCCACAGCCCCTCCTCAATCTCCTCCCCCAGCTCTTCTTCCCATTTCCCTTTCAGCTCATCTACCATAATCTCCCCCTCGTCCCTCATTTCCCTATATATATCTGACACCTTACCGTCCCCCACCCATGTCTTTGAGATCACTCTGTCCTGCACCTCCTGCGTTGGGAGCTGCGGGAATTCCCTCACCTGTTAACGGTAGAGTTCTTGGCAATGTGGAGGAGCAGAGAGATCTTGGGGTCTATGTTCATACATCTTTGAAAGTTGCCACTCAAGTGGATAGAGCTGTGAAGAAGGCCTATGGTATGCTCGCGTTCATTAACAGAGGGATTGAATTTAAGAGCCGTGAGGTGATGATGCAGCTGTACAAAACTTTGGTAAGGCCACATTTGGAGTACTGTGTACAGTTCTGGTCGCCTCATTTTAGGAAGGATGTGGAAGCTTTGGAAAAGGTGCAAAGAAGATTTACCAGGATGTTGCCTGGAATGGAGAGTAGGTCTTACGAGGAAATGTTGAGGGTGCTAGGCCTTTTCTCATTAGAACGGAGAAGGATGAGGGGCGACTTGATAGAGGTTTATAAGATGATCAGGGGAATAGATAGAGTAGACAGTCAGAGACTTTTTCCCCGGGTGGAACAAACCATTACAAGGGGACATAAATTTAAGGTGAAATGTGGAAGATATAGGAGGGATATCAGAGGTAGGTTCTTTACCCAGAGAGTAGTGGGGGCATGGAATGCACTGCCTGTGGAAGTAGTTGAGTCGGAAACATTAGGGACCTTCAAGCAGCTATTGGATAGGTATATGGATTACAGTAAAATGATAGTGTAGATTTATTTGTTCTCAAGGGCAGCACGGTAGCATTGTGGATAGCACAATTGCTTCACAGCTCCAGGGTCCCAGGTTCGATTCCGGCTTGGGTCACTGTCTGTGCGGAGTCTGCACGTCCTCCCCGTGTCTGCGTGGGTTTCCTCCGGGTGCTCCGGTTTCCTCCCACAGTCCAAAGATGTGCGGGTTAGGTGAATTGGCCAATGATAAATTGCCCTTAATGTCCAAATTGCCCTTGGTGTTGGGTGGAAGTGTTGAGTTTGGGTAGGGTGCTCTTTCCAAGAGCCGGTGCAGACTTAAAGGGCCGAATGGCCTCCTTCTGCACTGTAAATTCAATGTTAATCTATGATTAATCTAGGACAAAGGTTCGGCACAACATCGTGGGCCGAAGGGCCTGTTCTGTGCTGTATTTTTCTATGTTTTTCTATGTTCTATGTTCTATGTTCTATGTTGCCTCGCAAAAGCCCTCAGTTGCATATACCGGAATGCATTCCCTTGGGGCAACCCATATTTCTCGGTCAGCGCTGCCAGACTTGCAAACATCCCATCCACAAACAGATCTTTCAATTGTGTTACTCCTGCTCTTTGCCATGTTCCAAATCCCCCATCCATTCTCCCCGGGGCAAACCTATGATTATTTCTTATCGGGGATCCCACCGAGGCTCCCGTCTTTCCCCTATGCCGTCTCCACTGCCCCCAAATTTTCAAAGTGGCCACCACCACCGGGCTTGTGGTGTATTTCTTCGGTGAGAACGGCAATGGCGCCATCACCATAGCTTGTAGGCTAGTCCCCCTACAGGACGCCCTCTCCAATCTCTTCCACGCCGCTCCCTCCTCTTCTCCCATCCACTTACATACCATTGAGATATTGGCGGCCCAGTCGTACTCACTTAGGCTCGGTAGTGCCAGCCCCCCCCTATCCCTACTACGCTGTAAAAATCCCTTCCTCACTCTCGGGGTCTTCCCGGCCCACACAAAACTCGTGATACTCTTCTCAATCCTTTTGAAAAAAGCCTTCGTGATCACCACCGGGAGGCACTGAAACACAAAGAGGAATCTCGGGAGGACTACCATTTTATCCGCCTGCACCCTCCCTGCCAATGACAGGGATACCATGTCCCATCTCTTAAAGTCCTCCTCCATCTGTTCCACCAACCGCGTTAAATTTAACCGATGCAATGTACCCCAATTCTTGGCTATCTGGATCCCCAAGTAACGAAAGTCCCTTGTTACCTTCCTCAGCGGTAAGTCCTCTATTTCTCTGCTCTGCTCCCCTGGATGCACCACAAACAACTCACTTTTCCACATGTTCAGTTTATATCCTGAGAATTCTCCAAACTCCCGAAGTATCCGCATTATCTCTGGCATCCCCTCCGCCGGGTCCGCTACATACAACAACAAATCGTCCGCATACAGAGATACCCGGTGTTCTTCTCCTCCTCTGAGTACTCCCCTCCACTTCATGGAACCCCTCAATGCTATTGCCAGGGGCTCAATGGCCAGCGCAAACAATAATGGGGACAGAGGGCATCCCTGCCTTGTCCCTCTATGGAGCCGAAGGTACGCAGATCCCCGTCCATTCGTGACCACACTGGCCATCGGGGCCCTATACAACAGCTGTACCCATCTAATATACTCATCTCCAAAACCAAATCTCCTCAGCACCTCCCACAAATAATCCCACTCCACTATATCAAATGCTTTCTCGGCATCCATCGCCACCACTATCTCCGCTTCCCCCTCTGGTGGGGGCATCATCATTGCCCCTAGCAGCCTCCGTATATTCGTATTCAGCTGTCTCCCCTTCACAAACCCAGTTTGGTCCTCATGGACCACCCCCGGGACACAATCCTCTATCCTCATTGCCATTACCTTGGCCAGAATCTTAGCGTCTACATTTAGGTGGGAAATAGGTCTATAGGACCCGCATTGCAGCGGGTCTTTTTCCTTCTTTTGGAGAAGCGATATCGTTGCCTCTGACATAGTCGGGGGCAGCTGTCCCCTTTCCTTTGCCTCATTAAAGGTTCTCATCAGTAGCTGGGCGAACAAGTCCACATATTTCCTGTAAAATTCAACTGGAAATCCATCCGGTCCCGGAGCCTTCCCCGCCTGCATGCTCCTAATTCCTTTCACTACTTCCTCTATTTCGATCTGTGCTCCCAGTCCCACACACTCCTGCTCCTCCACCTTAGGAAATTCCAGCCGGTCCAGAAAGCCCATCATTCTCTCCCTCCCATCCGGGGGCTGAGCTTCGTATAATCTTTTATAGACTGCCTTGAACACTCCATTCACTCTCTCCGCTCCCCACTCCATCTCTCCTTCCTCATCCCTCACTCCCCCTATTTCCCTCGCTGCTCCCCTTTTCCTCAATTGGTGTGCCAGCAACCTACTCGCCTTTTCCCCATACTCGTACTGTACACCCTGTGCCTTCCTCCACTGTGCCTCCGCAGTACCCGTTGTCAGCAAATCAAATTTTACGTGTAGCCTTTGCCTTTCCCTGTACAGTCCCTCCTCCGGTGCCTCCGCATATTGCCTGTCCACCCTCAGAAGTTCTTGCAGCAACCGCTCCCGTTCCCTACTCTCCTGCTTTCCTTTATGTGCCCTTATTGATATCAGCTCCCCTCTAACCACTGCCTTCAGCGCCTCCCAGACCACTCCCACCTGGACCTCCCCATTATCATTGAGTTCCAAGTACTTTTCAATGCACCCCCTCACCCTTAGGAACACCCCCTCATCCGCCATTAGTCCCATGTCCATTCTCCAGGGTGGACGCCCTTCTGTTTCCTCCCCTATCTCCAAGTCCACCCAATGTGGAGTGTGATCCGAAATGGCTATAGCCGTATTCTCCGTTCCCCTCACCTTCGGGATCAACGCCCTTCCCAAAACAAAAAAGTCTATTCACGAATAAACTTTGTGGACATAGGAGAAAAACGAAAACTCCTTACTCCTAGGTCTGCTAAATCTCCACGGGTCTACCCATCCCATCTGCTCCATAAAATCTTTAAGCACCTTGGCTGCTGCCGGCCTCCTTTCAGTCCTGGACCTCGACCTGTCCAGCCCTGGTTCCAGCACCGTATTAAAATCTCCCCCCATTACCAACTTTCCCACCTCTAGGTCCGGGATCCGTCCTAGCATGCGCCTCATAAAATTGGCATCATCCCAGTTCGGGGCATATACGTTTACCAAGACCACCGTCTCCCCCTGTAATTTGCCACTCACCATCACGTATCTGCCCCCACTATCCGCCACTATGGTCTTCGCCTCAAACATTACCCGCTTCCCCACTAGTATAGCCACCCCCCTGTTTTTCGCATCGAGCCCCGAATGAAACACCTGCCCCACCCATCCTTTGCGTAGTCTAACCTGGTCTATCAGTTTCAAGTGCGTCTCCTGTAACATAACCACGTCTGCCTTAAGTTTCTTAAGGTGTGCGAGTACCCGTGCCCTCTTTATCGGCCCGTTCAGCCCTCTCACATTCCACGTGATCAACCGGGTTGGGGGGCTTTTACCCCCCCTTGTCGATTAGCCATCCCCTTTTTCCAGCTCCTCACCCGGTTCCCACGCAGATGTGTCCCCCCCAGGCGGTGCCCCCCCGCCCACCCCACCCCATACCAGCTCCCCCCTCTCCCCAGCAGCAGCAACCCAATAACTCCCCCCTCCCACCCTCCCCGCTAGATCCCCCACTAGCGTAGTTACACCCCCCATGTTGCTCCCAGAAGTCAGCAAACTCTGGCCGACCTCGGCTTCCCCCCGTGACCTCGGCTCGCACCGTGCGACGCCCCCTCCTTCCTGCTTCCCTATTCCCGCCATGATTATCATAGCGCGGGAACAAAGCCCGCGCTTCCCCCTTGGCCCCGCCCCCAATGGCCAACGCCCCATCTCCTCCACCTCCCTTCCTCCCCCCACCACCACCTGTGGAAGAGAGAAAAGTTACCGCATCGCAGGATTAATAACATAAAATACCTCTTTCCCCCCTTTTTCCCCCCCTCTTCGCCCCCCCATACTCGCCCCACCACTTTGTTTCAAACGTTCTTTTTTAATAACCCGCTTATTCCAATTTTTCTTCCACAATAAAAGTCCACGCCTCATCCGCCGTCTCAAAGTAGTGGTGCCTCCCTTGATATGTGACCCACAGTCTTGCCGGTTGCAGCATTCCAAATTTTATCTTCTTTTTGTGAAGCACCGCCTTGGCCCGATTAAAGCTCGCCCTCCTTCTCGCCACCTCCGCACTCCAGTCTTGGTATACGCGGATCACCGCGTTCTCCCACTTACTGCTCCGAGTTTTCTTTGCCCATCTAAGGACCATCTCTCTGTCCTTAAAACGGAGGAATCTCACCACTATGGCTCTAGGAATTTCTCCTGCTCTCGGTCCTCGTGCCATCACTCGGTATGCTCCCTCCACCTCCAGCGGACCCGCCGGGGACTCAGCGCCCATCAACGAATGCAGCATCGTGCTCACATATGCCCCGATATCCGGTCCTTCTGCACCTTCAGGAAGACCAAGAATCCTTAAGTTATTCCTCTTCGCGTTGTTCTCCAGCACCTCCAGTCTTTCCACACATCGTTTATGGTGTGCCTCATGCATCTCTGTCTTCACCACCAGGCCCTGTATATCGTCCTCGTTCTCGGCAGCCTTTGCCTTCACGACCCGAAGCTCCCGCTCCTGGGTCTTTTGCTCATCCTTTAGCCCTTCGATCGCCTGTAATATCGGGGCCAACAGCTCCTTCTTCATTTCCTTTTTAAGTTCTTCCACACAGCATTTCAAGAACTCTTGTTGTTCAGGGCCCCATGTTAAACTGCCACCTTCCAACGCCATCTTGGTTTTTGCTTGCCTTCCTTGCCGCTGCTCTAAAGGATCCACCGCAATCCGGCCACTTTCCCCTCCTTTTTCCATCCGTATCCAGGGGGGATTCCCTTCTGGTTTACCGCACAGTGTTTTTAGCCGTTAAAATTGCCGTTGGGGCTCCTATTAAGAGCCCAAAAGTCCGTTCCACCGGGAGCTGCCGAAACGTGTGACTTAGCTGGTCATCGCCGCACCCGGAAGCCGACTGGGATGATTTCTGATGTTAAAGGTGTTATATAAATAGAAGTTGTTGTTGTTGACTGTAACCCTGACCTCCTGTTTTACAATATCGCATTGGTTTCACAACAAACTCTATCTCTGATGTTTTGCCCCCTGCGGGTTTGCAGCCTCTATAAAGACGGCGGCCATTAACTCAGGCCTGTCACCGGGAGCAGGCCGCAGCTGTCCCCCCGCTCGATGCAAACCCGGGCCCGGAAACTTCTTATTGGGGTTTGGAACCTCCCGGCCGAGTCCAGCATCGGCACTGCGCATGCTCCAGCTCACAATGGGTGATGTTTAAAAGATTCATCTACTTGCAGACTGAGTGTGTCCAGAAGCACAGTGCGGTTTCTGTGCTGACAGATCTACAGTGAACATGATCTTCTCCACACACCAGTTACAAGGGAAGAGAACAATTGGGATTTGATCTAAAGTGTCAGTGCTGAGAAAGTGAAATGTTCTAATTACTGAGTGAAAGTAAACCTTTCATTGTGAATCACAATTTACTGGTCCAATTGGAAAAGGCACCAAAACGTTTCGATCTCTGAAGATAAACTTCAGCCTTGAAGTTATGTTTCGGAGCTCACAAGCTGTGGGAACCTTTGTGAATGTATCCTCTTCCCTTTTGTGAACAAGCAGAGAAGTTAACCCTTTCCCCTGACAGCACGGCAACAATTTGAAATAAAGACTTTGGCTTTTAAAGATTCGGCTTCATCCCATTTGCTGGGGTCATATTTCCGGCCGTGAGAATCTTCGCGGGTGGGTTGGAAATTTGCCGGAATATTTGTTTTTATAATCCTAATTTTTATTGTCACAAGTAGTCTTACATTAACACTGCAATGAAGTTCCTGTGAAAAGTCCCTGGTCAGCACATTCCGGAGCCTGTTCAGGTACAGAGAGGGAGAATTCAGAATTGTCATGTGAGAGTACCTTTAAGAACTGGGTGTTTATCAAATAGCTGTAGTGGATCTACCTTTAACAACTGGGTGTTTATCAAATAGCTGCAGTGACGACAGACAGCCCAGCTCCATCCACACTCTGATATCACTGCAGCTATTTGATAAACACCCATTTCTTAAAGGTACACACACTACAGCTATTTGATGTGGCGACTAGGGGCTTTTCACAGTAACTTCATTGCAGTGTTAATGTATGCCTACTTGTGACAATAAAGATTATTATATTATAAAGGGACAATTTAGCGTGATCAATCCACCTAACCTGCACATCTTTGGACGGTGGAAGAAAACTGGAGCACCCGGAGGAAACCCACACAACTTCTGGAGTTAGTTGTGAACTTGTGGGTGGTCAGTAGGTTGGCAAACTTAATGATTCCCTCTCCGCACTGAGAGCAGATGAACAGCCTCTCCACAGTGTGAAGTCGCTGGTGTCTCAGCAGTGTGGATGACTGAATGAACCTTTTCCCACACTCTGAGCAGGTGAATAGCCTCTCCCCTGTGTGAACTCTCTGGTGTCTCTGCAGGGTGGATGACTGCGTGAATCCCTCTCCACACTCTGAACAGGTGAATGGTTTCTCTCCACTGTGCGTACGCTGGTGTACAGTGAGATGCGAGAATCGTCTAAAGCCTGTCCCACAATGTGAGCACCTGAATGGTCTGTCCTCGGTGTGAATAAGTTGATGGTACATAAGTTCCTGGGAAGTTTAAAAACACTTCCCACTATCTGGACATTTGAAAGGTTTGTCATCAGTGTGAACCTGCTGGTGTGTCATCAGGTTGGCTGAAAAAATGAAACCCTTCCCACACACGGATCAGGTGAATGGTCTCTCCCCAGTGTGACTGCGCCGATGTGTCAGCAGGTCGGATGACTGAGTGAATCCCTTTCCACACACAGAGCAGGTGAATGGTCTCTCCCCAGTGTGAACTCGCTGGTGTGTCAACAGGTTGGATGACTGAGTGAATCCCTTTCCACAATTGGAGCAGGTGAATGGACTCTCTCCGGGAGTGTGAGTGCGCTGGTGTGTCAGCAGTGTGGATGATTTCGTAAATCCTTTCCATTAGCACTCTTTCCCCTTGACTTCTGTGGCCATTAGCACCCGGTTTCCCTGGGTTTCTGTGCCTTTGACTCATCTTTCATTCTTACTCCACAGTATAAATATTTCCCACTATCTCTGTCTGTTCACTTTGACAAAGAGTTATCGGACTTGAAACATTAGCTATTTTCTCTCCCTATAGATGATGCCAGACCTGCTGAGATTTTCCAGCATTTTCTCTTTTGCACGTTAACAGCACGTTAGGTAATTCTGAATTCTCCCTCTGTGTACCCGAACAGGCGCCGGAATGTGGTGACTAGGGGATTTTCACAGTAACTTAATTGCAGTGTTCATGTAAGCCTACTTGTGACAATAAAGATTAATTTTAAAAAGTGTTGCAAATCTTCCAATAGGCCTGTAGTTTGATTTGTCGGACTCAACGAGTCCTGACTCAGGGATAACCAGAGCTAAAAGTAGAAAATGCCAGAAATACTAAGCACATTTGGGAGCATCTTTCAATTGAGCAACCGAGTTAAGTACGACGGTCTGTGTACTGATGCAGTGTAGGTCTGATGGAAAGTCATAGTCCTGAATTCTGAACTACGTTGGGTTCTGCACAGACACAATGTTTCTCATGCCACAGACACTACCAGATCTGGTGAAATTCCAGAGTTTTCTGTTCTCATTTCAGGTTAACAACACTTTTTTTTCTCTAGCTGTGGATGTTTGATCGTATAGAACTTATCAGAAGAGTTTCCTGGTCAGTAGAAAGGACAAAGACAGTATATATTCCCATCAGCTACTTTGTAAAATTATTATTTTCTCTATTTTTCAAGATTGACAATTGCTGGTCTGATAAAATTGCTGACTTATGGAAATTTCTGAACTGCTTAAAATCAAACAAAGGCTAACAGCTCACGCCTCCTGGAATGTAACACCGTTGGCATCGTATAAATGTTCCAGCCAAGTCAACATAACGGTTCAACAAACCAGATGCCTGCCTCAGCCAGCTATGACAGTCAGATGTTTGTGACTGCTATTCACCAATCTGGGGTTTATGGTCCGATCACTACCTTCT
Source organism: Scyliorhinus torazame (assembly GCF_047496885.1). Taxonomy (NCBI): domain Eukaryota; kingdom Metazoa; phylum Chordata; class Chondrichthyes; order Carcharhiniformes; family Scyliorhinidae; genus Scyliorhinus; species Scyliorhinus torazame. The sequence goes on from NC_092711.1 coordinate 68,416,888, forward strand.
CCAAAGCACAATAGCTTCAATCAGGGGCCTTATTCGCCGAATCATTCAATGAGAAACAACCTGTCACATGACCGAGGATTGAGCTGTCTGAATTCCTTTAATTATACAGCTTTTGGATCTTTTGTCAGTCTTAATACTAACAATAATCTTTATTAGAGTCACAGGTAGGCTTACATTCACACTGCAATGAAGTTACTGTGAAAAGCCCCGAGTCACCACACTACGTTGCCTGTTCGGGTACACTGAGCGAGAATTAAAAATGTCCAATTCACCAACAATTTGAACTTCAACAAGAAGCAAGAATCCAGGCAGCCACTTGTTTCTGTCTACTATTTTCCATCGTACGTGTAGCAGCAGAATGAGCCCATGCCCAAGTTTGTAATAGCCTGCCCCTCATCTACACTGAACTACTGGAACATTCGAACTTGCAGATTCAAGATTAATTTAACTCTATGTATCTTCTCCCATCATGGAAGTCTTCACTGCTGGAAAGGCGGCTCAGTCAGCCAACTACCCTCTGAAGAAATATGACATCAAATTTTTAATCTGGACTGAGAACCTACGTAAAAGCATGTTTTTATTGTGATCTTGCTCTTTTTTCCCTTTATCTCTCTTTTATTGTATGAGAGCAAAAGGGACAGATATTGCGAAACCCCTTTCCTGTATTTTGTGTGTCTGAAATAAAATAACCATTTTATTTTATTTTATCTTGTTTTTGCTGTGTGAGTTAGAGTCATAGTCATAGAGTTTTACAGCACGGAAAGAGGCCCTTCGGCCCATCATTTCTGCAGCAGCCATCAAGCACCTATCTATTCTAATCCCATTTTCCAAGTCATCATCTAAATGATTCTTAAATGTTGTGAATGTTCCCACCCCTACCAACCTTTCAGGCAGCATGTTCCAGATTCTCACCACCCTCGGCATGAAAATCTTTTCCTCAAATACCCTCTAAACCGCCTGCCGATTTCCTTAAATCTGTATCCCCTCAACTCAGTGGAAAAACGTATTTCTCTCTATCGTATCTATGTCCTTCATACTTTTGTACATCTCAACAGGTCCCACCTCAGCCTTCTCTGCTCTACGTTATTCATAGAGGATTGGATCACTCCAAAATTAAGTGTTAGGGAAAATATACCACTACTTATAAAGAGGGGAATCAAAAATCAAATTCGTCATTCAGTTTACAGACGGGTAGTGAGAGGATAAATCAAGACCATTTAAACAAATTACCCTCCTGCCTGTAACAAGGGTCTGAGATCCCAATGTGAGTTGGAAACTCATGGGTAAAATCGCACCATGAGAAGATCGTTCACCATCTTAATTGCTACATTTTACTGACAAGATGGGGTTTAAATGTTCTGTGTATGGGAAGAAAAAACATTGTTCGCAACACCTACATACACTCCAGTGAGTTCAGATCTGTCAGTGTTTATTCTGTTGTTAATTACACGAGAGCAGAACTATGGCGACTGCACTTGCATTGTCATGGTAATCGACTTAATAATTTCATATCTTGACCCCCTAGCTCCAAGGAAACATTATTTTTGATTCTACCAAATTGTCCCACAATTAATTGCAGGTGTACCCAGCATTCAATGGTCAGTAGAATGTGCTCTATCCTCAATGCAGGAGCGTCCCGCGCAGGCGCTACATTGTGTTACTGGAACATGCGCAATGCGGTTTCTAACGGGAGCATGCGCAGTACGCTCTGTTCCTCGTGCTGTTGGAAGGTGCTGAAATATGTCGAGTGCGGGAGAGTAAATGGAGCCGGTGAGTGGGGAGGAAGAGAGGCGGCAGACTGGGAGGCGAGGCTTCATAAACGTCCAGAAGAGGCCTGAAACCGGAAATAAGAAGCATCCGATGCCGTGGATGCAGTAATGAGGCGGTGGTAACTGCGGCCTGGGGCCTCCCCATGGAGACGGGACCGAGTTAGCGGCCGCCATTTTAAAGGGGGCAGTATGTAACACGGCGCATGCGCGGTCATACCTGTGTCAGAATCCTGGACCAATGCCCAACATTTGTCAGGGCACCAGACAAGAAGCCCAAATACTCTTACAATTTGTAAAACTGCGAGGAAAGGATACTTTACCCCAGGAGTGATGACTGCCCAGTTAGTATCTGTCGTGTTGGGTGTTCCGATGCATAAATGATCCAACACGGCTGTAGATGGTACAACTCTGTTTTATTGTCTTAAACAACGACAACTACTAACTGCTGGTTTGGGTATGTGCTTCACCAGCTAACCTGTGGACCCAGCCCTATCACTATCTTAGTGAGGCACTCAGAACATGGTCTATGTCTGAGTGGCACGCTGTGAGCTCTGTGCTCTGAGCTATCTCCTGGTAGAATGAGCGGGAACTGTGGTGTCCCCTGTTTTATAGTGCGTGTGCTCTCACTGGTGATTGGCTGCGATGTTATGTGTGTGCTGGTTGGTCCAACTACCTGTCCATCAGTGTGTGTGTGATTGCACCATGATATGCTGATGTGGATATCATGACATTCCCCCCTTTCACAAGGATATGTGCCTACATGCTAATAAATAGAAATGTGTACTGAGTGCATCTGAGTATGTGTGTGCAATATTTACAACATGTACATGAGGCTAAACTGTATACAGAGGAAGGTGTCAGGTGCAACAAAGCAACGAGGTTGTACCAATAACAGAACAAATGCAATCAGCAAACGACGAGAGAAAACCTCTTGAACAATGAACGACAAGAACAGAAACTCATTAACAGTACTGTAAAACAATTCAGTGAGTCCAATGTGCTAACAGGCTCATAAGTCAAGTCTCTCAGGTGGGCGACAAATTCGGTTTGACAGCCTCAAGGGTGGGTCAGGATCCACCGGCTGAGGAATGGGCCTGGCCATGGGCGATAGAGGAATAGGCATAGTGGCAGGAAGCTCCACAAAGTCGACATCAGGGACAACAGGAGGGCGTGGCACCGGTGCATGATCTCGTAGCGAGCGCGGAACCAGATGAAGGGCCCACCGATTATGGCGGCGAATGGAGCCATCAGGCATGCGAACCAGGAAGGAGCGGGGAGCCACGTGGCGGAGAAACTCAGCGGTTGCCGACCAGCCACCCTCCGGCAGGTGTATGCGTACGTTGTCTCCAGGTGCCAGGGCAGGAAGATCAGTCGCCCGAGCGGCATGTGCCACCTTCTGCTGAGCACGCTGTTGTTGCATTCTTCGCAATACTGGAGCATTGTCGAGGTCAGGAACATGAATGGACGGCACAGTGATCCTGAGGGTGCAACCCATTAACAGCTGGACTGGCGAGAGGCCCGTGGACAGTGTGGCTGAGCGATAGGCCAGCAGGGCTAAACAGAAGTCAGATCCGGCATCAGCAGCCTTGCAGAGGAGCCGCTTCACAATGTGGACGCCCTTTTCCGCCTTGCCATTCGACTGAGGATGCAAGGGACTGGACGTCACGTGTGTGAAGTTGTATGAAGTGGCAAAGGAAGACCATTCTTGGCTCGCAAAGCAAGGCCCGTTGTTAGACATGACGGTGAGGGGAATTCCATGGCGAGCAAAGGTTTCCTTGCATTCCCGGATGACAGCTGATGACGTCATGTCGTGCAGGCTTATGACCTCCGGATAACTTGAGAAGTAGTCAATCAGAATAATGTAGTCGCTGCCGAGCGCATGAAAGAGGTCCATGCCCACCTTCGCCCAGGGAGACGTGACCAACTCATGGGGCTGAAGTGTCTCAGGGGGTTGCGCCGGCTGAAACCTTTGGCGTGTGGGGCAGTTGAGCACCATGTTGGCGATGTCGTCGCTGATACCCGGCCAGTACACAGCCTTTCGGGCCCTCCGCCTGCACTTTTCAACTCCGAGATGGCCTTCGTGCAGTTGTTCGAGGACAAGCCGGTGCATGCTGTGTGGGATCATGATCGGGTCCAACTTCAAGAGGACACCATCAATAACGGCCAAGTCGTCCCGGACATTGTAAAATTCTGGGCACTGCCCCTTGAGCCACCCTTCCGTCATGTGGCGAATTACACGCTGTAGAAGGGGGTCAGCCACAGTCTCACGGCGAATGTGGGCCAGACGTGCGTCAGTGGCCGGCAGATTGGCCGATGTGAAGGCTACTTGTGCGTCGACCTGACAAACGAACCCCTCCGAGTCGGGTGGTGTGTTAACCGCCCTGGACAGAGCATCTGCGATGATGAGATCCTTCCCAGGGGTGCAGACAAGTTGGAAGTCATACCCCCAGAGCTTGAGCAGAATGCGCTGGAGGTGAGGGGTCATATTGAGGTCCCTCTGAATGATGCCGACCAGGGGGCGATGGTCGGTCTCCACAGTGAAATGTGGAAGACCATATACATAATCGTGAAATTTGTTGATGCCAGTCAACAGGCCTAGGCACTCCTTCTCAATCTGCGCATAGCGCTGTTCTGTGGGGGTCATGGCCCGCGACGCATAGGCGACCGGGGCCCATGGTGTAGTGTCCCGTTGCAGGAGTACCGCCCCAATGCCAGACTGGCTGGCGTCAGTTGAGATCTTTGTTTCCAGTCTGATATCGAAAAACGCCAGTACCGGGGGCGGTGGTGAGCTTGACCTTGAGCTCCTCCCATTCATTCTGGTATGCGGGCAGCCACTGGAATTCTGTTGTCTTTTTGACCAGGTGGCGAAGAGCAGTCGTGTGCGAAGCAAGGTTAGGAATGAACTTCCCCAGGAAGTTGACCATCCCGGGAAAGCGCAGCACTGCCTTCTTGTCTGACGGCTGCTGCATGGCTGCGATGGCTGCCACTTTGTAGGCATCCGGCCGCACACCCGACCGGGAGATGTGGTCCCCCAAAAACTTTAGCTCAGTCTGGCCAAAAGAGCACTTGGCTCGGTTGAGGCGCAGGCCCTGATCTCGTATCCGTGCAAAGACACACTGGAGACGACTAATGTGCTCCTGTGGTGTGGTGGACCAGATGATAACGTTGTCTACGTAGACGCGTACCCCTTCGATGCCCTCCATCATCTGTTCCATAATGCGATGGAACACCTCGGAGGCCGAGATGATGCCGTAACGGCATCCTATTGTAGCAGTATCTGCCAAATGGAGTGTTGAAAGTGCACAGCTTCCTGCTGGACTGGTCCAATTGAATCTGCCAAAAACCCTTTGAGACATCAAGCTTGGTGAATATTTTTGCCCGAGCCATTTCACTCGTGATTTCTTCTCGTTTGGGTATGGGGTAGTGTTCCCTCCTAATGTTGTTATTCAAATCTTTTGGTTCGATACAGATCCGGAGCTCGCCGGAGGGCTTCTTGACGCACACCATGGAGCTGACCCATGGCGTTGGCTCCGTGACCCGGGAAAGCACTCTTTGGTCCTGCAGGCCCTACAGCTGCTGCTTGAGGTGGTCCTTGAGTGGTGCTGGGCCCCTACGAAGTGTGTGAATGACCGGGGTGGCGTGCGGTTTGAGCCGTATTCTGTACGTGTAGGGCAGTGTGCCCATGCCCTCGAAAACCTCATGGTTGTGCACGAGGAGTGGGTGGAGCTGCGCCCTAAAGTCTGCATCCGGGAAATCGGACGTGCCTTCTGGAGACAGAGTGTGTACCCGCTGAACAAGGTGCAGGATCTTGCACACCTGTGTGCCTAACGGAGAGTCCTTCGGGGATCCAACAATTTCAAACGATAATGTGGCTTTGTGGGAGTTGTGTGTAACCTCGAGCTGGCAGGACTCCGTGGCCGGGATGACGTTTCCATTGTAGTCAACCAGCTGACAGTGGGATGGCAGAATCGGTGGTTTGACCTTCAGGGTCTGGAAGGCTGACCACGCGAGGAGATTGGTGGAGGCACCAGTGTCCAGGTGAAATGTGATGTGTGATCGGTTGACTGTTAGGGTGGCACACCACTCATCGCCCGGATCAATGCTGTGCACTGGCAGCGGCTGGTGGTTCCGACTTGGGGACATCCGGTTCTTGTGGATTACGACAATGTGGCAGGGCTCTCTGTCTTCGGTATCGCTGGTCGGCATACTATCAGGATATGACTCAGTGTAGGGGGGCTGAGTCATCCGCACGTCCCTGCAAGGCTGGCGGAATTGTTGGGAGTTGGCAGGTTGAGGTGCTTGACAGCAGGCAGCGTAGTGGCCCATCCTGCCACAGCGGAGGCATTGTCGCGCTTTGGCCAGACATTGCCGCTTTAAGTGGGTGGAGCCACAGTTGCCGCACGTTGTGATGTCATGGCGTTCATTGCGCCACTGCGCATGCACGGTGCCGTCCTGCGTAGAGAGCACCTGCACATCACGTCCCTCTGCGTCACGTCCCCTCTTTTGGCACGTACACGCGCGGGAGGCCTCGGAAAGCGCGCAAAATGGCTGCCCTCGTCCGGTCTCGATCAACTGGACCTGCTCCACCTCGTAGGACCTGTGCCGGGCCGTTTCGGCCGCCTGGATTTGGGAGTACCGGCTGGTCGCGTTCTTATGGAGGACGCAGGTCTCGATGGCAGTCGCTAGGGTGAGGCGCTTTATTTTAAGGAGCTGCTGGCGTAGGGTGTCCGAGCTGACCCCAAAAACTATCTGATCCCGTATCATGGAGTCGGAGGTGGCCTCATAGCTGCAGGACTGCGCGAGGATACGGAGGTGTGTCAAGTAAGATTGGAAAGGCTGCTGCTGGAAGAGGTACCTCTCGAAGCTCTCATTGACTTCCACGCTGAAGTGTTCCTCGAACCTCAGAAGCACCGTCTTATATTTTGTCTTGTCCTCGCCTTCTGCGAATGCCAGGGAGTTGTACATGTGGATGGTGTGTTGCCCCGCCATGGAGAGGAGGAGGGCGATCTTCCTGGTGTCCGATGCATTCTCCCTGTCTGTGGCTTCTAGGAAGAGCTGGAAGCGCTGTTTAAACAGCTTCCAGTTGACGCCAAGATTTCCAGCGATTCAGAGCGGCTGCAGCGGGCTGTTGTTTTCCATGGAGCAGGATGGCGGATTTCTGAAAGGGTGCAGGTAGGTCTCACAGTCGCGGGTTAGCTTCCACTACTGGTATCATGTCGTGTTGGGTGTTCCGATGCACAAATGATCCAACATGGCTGTAGATGGTACAACTCTGTTTTATTGTCTTAAACAATGACAACTACTAACTGCTGGTTTGGGTATGTGCTTCACCAGCTAACCTGTGGACCCAGCCCTATCAATATCTTAGTGAGGCACTCAGCACATGGTCTATGTCTGAGTGGCACGCTGTGAGCTCTGTGCTATCTCCTGGTAGAATAAGCGGGAACTGTGGTGTTCCCTGTTTTATAGTGCGTGTGCTCTCACTGGTGATTGGCTGCGATGTTATGTGCGTGCTGGTTGGTCCAACTACCTGTCCATCAGTGTGTGTGATTGCACCATGATATGCTGATGTGGATATCATGACAGTATCTTTTATGTTATAACAAACTTTAATTTAAACACAGAACTAACCACACTTAACATGAAAGAAAATAGCTTTCCAATTATCAGTTAAACAGTTCTTACAGACGGCACATTGGCACAGTGGTTAGCACTGCTGCCTTACGGCGCTGAGGACCCGGGTTTGATCCCGGCCCCTGTCCGTGTGAAGTTTGTACATTCTGCATGGGTCTCACCCCCACAACCCACAGATGTGCAGGGTAGGTGAATTGGCCGCACTAAATTGCCCCTTAAAAAATGACGGTCTTCCGAGATTCCGGTTTGTGTTTCAGTGTCTCCCCATCTTTATTCCGCGGTCCTTCTTTAAACTGGTCAATAAGGTGATCACAGGCTTTGTATGGGCGGGTAAGACCCTGCGAGTAAAAAAGGGGATGCTGGAGCGGGGGTGGGCTGGCGCTGCCGAACTTTAGTAATTATTATTGGACGACGAATATAGTCATGATTAGGAAGTGGGTGGTGGGGAGAGGGTCGGTGTCGGAGCGAGTGGAAAAAAATAATTGGGTACTCCAAATTTAAATAAAAGTTCTTAAACAGAAGGAAAAACCTAAACTTAAGCCTTACATCTTCACTAACTCTAAGTAAGCAACACCAATACCAAATACTTCTGTCTTGTCAGAAGCTCCTGCTCATCTTTACAGCATCTGGCAAAACTGCTGTTCAACTTAAAATTCCGAGCAGACTGCAACCGTTCTGAAACTGCATAACTACAGACACACCTGGCTCCTCCCATTAATTGCATTATCTGTATCTGACTATGTTCCATGACCTTGTCTAGCATGGACAAAAAACACCCCCCAATAAATTATCGGCACTCCAGGGAATCTCTAGAAATGATAACAATGTTACATTAGGCATCTCTATGAAAACACGTAAATGGTTAGAATGAATAATTACTTCACATCTTCTTAATTGCAGCTTTAGCAGACACACAGTCTGGACCTTAACCAAGGTCATTTAATAATATTACTGCAACAAGTAAAAACCCAGGCTTTTAAAAACCTTACTGCACCAGATATAAAATACAATATATATACCAATTTCTTACATTGATCACACATGTAAGCAGGAGGAGAGAATGTTATGAATTTCTATCCTGGACTGACCATGATGGATTTTGGAAACATCTTTTATCGGGATTGGAAGGGGAGGATTTATACACAGCAAACTCAAACTAGGTGAAATGTTTGTTTCTTCTCAATTTCTCTCCTGGACTGACAATGATGGATTTTGTTAAAATTATTTTACATATTTTTAGATGCAGCATATTGACAGATGGGAAACTCAAACCAAACATCACTCAGTTGAGTCGTCACTCATTCATCAGGACCTGAATATCTTCAGCCTTTGATTGTAGAAGCTATAATTAACTGGGGAAAACCAACATTAGTGGTGTAAGAATGGACCTGACCCTGGTAAATTGGAGTCAAAGGGTGGCAGGGGAAACTGTAACTGAGCAATGGGCTGCCGATAAAGAAGAGTTCAATCAGAGTAAAGGAATATCTGACGAAGGATATAGAGATACAGATAAGAAGAAAAGTGTGCTTATTAGTATCAGCAATGGCGAACAATCAGAGAGTGGGATAGATGATGGTAAACATTCAAAATGTGCATGGGAGAGCGGGGATTTGATAGAGGTATAGAAAATATTAAGAGGGATTGATAAAGGTAAGTCAAATGTTCCCCCATGTGGGGCAATCTAGAACGAGAGGTCACAGATATAGGTTGAGAGGCAGTAAATTTAAAACTGAGCTGAGGAGGAAATACTTCTCGCAGTGGGTGGTGAATTTGCAGTGCGGTGGAGTCTGAGTCATTAAATGGTTTCAATTTTAATTTATGGGATCTTAACCTGTCGAACTACGCCAAGTTTGGGGGAAGCTTAGTTGATGAATCAAGTCCTGGCGCAATACGACAAGTTGTAAGATTTGTAATATTTGTAGACTATGTCAAGTTGTTCGATTCCTTGTATTATTCGACTGTGTATAGTTGAAGGAATTTATATCATCTCTGCTATTCGGTTATCAGTAGCACTTTGCGAATACTGGAACTCAGCAGAAATTTGCAGTATAAACTTTTCAGGTGCCAAAAGGAATTGTTTTATTTGTAGCCGCTTGATTACAATTTGAAAGTCATTTAAAAGGCAATTCGTAGACAATTCGAAGCTTTCAGAGAATTACAGACATTATCTTTCTTTGCTAGGCAGATAGCTCGAAAGTAACTTTTAAAAGGTCAAAGTCTGGCAATGAAACATGAAGAGAGAGAGAAAGCTAATCTTCAGCTAAACTCAAACTCAAAGTCAAAAGTGGACTAACATCACTGACACAGACTGTTAGACTGACAGAACCCCCAAAGACAAAACTAAAATGGCGGGCGGAAACTTTTCAGTTATACACTTTCATATCTGTCTTAAGTCATCTAATTACACCCCAATATAATCCTAATTGGTTTGGGTTAGACTCAAACACATTTGATTTGATGGCAAGCCGTCCATCTTCAATGTGCAACATCAGCTTTTTAATTGTTTCATGTCTACATGTTATGGAATGTGATATTTTGCTAATCTTTTAGCTGGCTTGGCTAATGTAACAATTGAGACTTCATATCGAGAATATATATATGATTCAATGCTCTTACAAACTGCATTGGACTCTTGCCACCTAGTTGCCATGGAACTCAGTCCTTGGCCTTGACAATTAGCACAAGCAGTGTCGATTTGTCTTGCAACTGTGCTGCTATAATCTTATAATGGAATTTTATGCTGTTTCATGTATCATATTTAAGTCCTGAATTTATGTGTGCTGAAATTCTCATTTTTAAAAATGAGTACTAAAACAGCTATCTTTTACCTATACTAGTTGTATTTGAAATACCTGGCTTCTACAGGGAGATAGGTACATTTCTGATTTTTAAAAAATGGTTAAAAGGATATGGAGAACAGAAAGGGAGCTGGATTTGAAGCCAAGAAGAGATCAGCCATGATCTTATTGAATGGAGGAGCAGGCTCGAATGGCTGAATTGCCTACTACTGCTCCTTATACCTATGTGCCCATGTAGATGTCCCGAACCCTGGCACCGGGAAGGCAACACAGCCAAAGGGACTCTCGATCCTCCTTGTAAAACATGAGCTTGAGTTGTAGAATTTCTTAAAGGATCCTGAAAGAATTATCCAACTTTATTTGGATTTCAGCCCAGGGATGAGGGAGAGTATGTGGGACGGGGATTTACAGATTTGGGGGAATAAGAGATGAAAAATGTTTCAGAGAAACTAGAATTGTCTGTTCAGAATTTCTATTCTGCATTTAAAGTAATGATTTTGTAAACTCATTTTACAGGGGGTTAGACTTGCGGATGGTTCACTTGAATCAAACATTACATCAAGATCTGACAGTCACTCGAGTCATCAGGACCTGAATATTATCCACCTTTGAATGTGGAATGAGAGTTTGTCTGTTCGGTCTGTGGATAAAGATTTAAAACATCAGTGTGTCTGGAACAATTTTGAGACACACACATTCTCGAGTGAAAGTGTTCCAGTGAACTAACTATAGAAAGAATTTTAACCAGTTACACATTCTGAAAGAACCATTCACAGTGGGGAGAAACTGTACACGTGTTCTGTGTGTGGACGAGGCTGCAATTGATCATCCAACCTGGAGAGACACAAGAACACCGTCACCAAGGAGAAACCATGGAAATGTGGCGATTGTGGGAAGGGATTCATTTCTCCATCCCTGCTGGAAATTCATCGGCGAATTCACACCGGAGAGAGGCCATTCACCTGCTCTGAATGTGGGAAGGGGGTTACTCAATTATCAAACCTTCTGATACACCAGCGCATTCACACTGGCGAGAGGCCTTTCACCTGCTCCGTGTGCGGGAAGGGCTTCATCAGTTCATCCAACCTTGGGACCCACCAACGGGTTCACACTGGGGAGAGACCATTCACCTGCTCTATTTGTGGGAAAGGATTCTCTCAGTCACCAGTTCTGCTGACACACCAACTTGTTCACAGTGATCAGAGACTGTTTAAATGTTCTGACTGTGAAAAGAGCTTTAAAAGCTCAACAAATCTGTTGAAACACCAACACATTCATACAGGGGAGAGACCATTTATCTGCTCCGTGTGTGGGAAAGGATTCAGTCAGGCATCTAACCTTCTCAGGCACCAGCGGGTTCACACTGTGAAGACACCTTTCATCTGCTCTGTGTGTGGGAAGGCATTCACTTTTTCATCCAACCTGCATAGACACCAACAGTTTCACTTATGACTACAGGGGTTGGATTGTTGCTGCTGCTGTTTATGTCGTCCAGAACTGAACCATGTTCATTCTGATAGTTGGGTTGGTTTTTAGTTACCAGTGGAGGTGGGAACAGGCGCTGGTGTGATGTGAAAATTACTTTCCTGGTCAGTGACACAGGATCTGCAGCCTCTGAGACCGTTTGTAATTTTCAAAAGGCTGGAAGAGAGGAGGGAACGAGAAACCTGCTCATTCCAATAAATAGCAATTTAAGCTCATCGATGAACTTCTTATGGAGCCTGTCTGGAACAAAATGGGATTGTCAATCTGTTTTTTGCATGAAGTTAGACAGTGTGGTGCATGTTAGTGCACTGCTGTCAGTCACTGTGGGTCAAAACATGGTTTGTTTTCATGTGATTTTCTGTGAGATTTGAGGGATAAACTAGCACAGATCTGAGTGCTGCACCTAGATTTGATGTCTATGGTCGCATAGTGCGCTCTTTATTCACCTGGCCCTTTCATGAGCTGCCTGCTTCCCTCGGCAAAACAGCAGTCCCCAAAATGGCTGCTGCCTGCATTTGGTGTTGGAGGTGAGCTCAGCTTTTGCTGAATCATTGACAATTTACATTTAACCTGGTGTCACGAGAATGATGCCGTTCAGTTGCAGGGTTCAAACCTGGAATCCATCCAGTATCAGGTTCCCTGACACCACTCTTGGACTCTTGGAGCTGATTTATGTTGACGTTAGTGACCCCTATAATGGGGCTGGAGTTTAATATTCTAGATATTAATATTAAATGTGAAGTAAATCAGTTTGGTGTCAAACTCACACTGTGTCGAGTATTTGTTTCCTCCAAGGTAAAAAGAGACTAATTGAAATCCCGTTCTCAACTGTTCCACTTCTGGGTCATATCTCCTTTGTCAAAGAAAGATTTGTATTTTTGTCGAGCCTTTCATGAACTCAAGATGTCCTGGCATTTTACAGCCAATTTAATTCCCTTGAAGTGCAGTTAATGTTGTAATGTAGGAAATACAGCAGCTAATTTGTGCACAGCAAGATCTCATAGACTGCAACACGCTCAGACCCAGTGTGTTAGCTTCGTTAAAAAGGCATTGGAGTATAAGAGTCCACTACAGTTAAACATGGCAGTGCTGAGGCCTCAGCTGGAGTACTGTGCACAGGTTTTGTCTCCTTACCCAGGGAAGGACATACTTTCTGAGGGGTTGTTAAGGATCGGTTCACTGGACTGGTTCCTGGAGTGAGGGGATTGTCCCATGAGGAGAAATTGAGTTGACTTGGCCATTATTGAGTGGAGATGGTTAGGTTCTGTCTAGTAGGAGATGGTCATTGCCTGGCACTTAAACCAAGTTTTTGATCATCGTTAATATTATCATTTCAGTTCAGCATCTAATTCTGAGTGGACTTTAGGAGTCCTTGTATGTTCACCTTAAGACATAGGAGCAGAATTAGGCCACTTGGCCCATCGAGTCCGCTCCGCCATTCAATCGTGGCTGATATTTTTCTCATCCCCATTCTCCTGCCTTCTCTCCATAACCCCTGATCCCCTTATTAATCAAGAACCTATCTATCTCTGTCTTAAAGACACTCAGTGATTTGGCCTCCACAGTCTTCTGCGGCAAAGAGTTCCGCAGATTCACCACCCTCTGGCTGAAAAAATTCCTCCTCATCTCTGTTTTAAAGGATCGTTCCTTTAATCTGAGATGGTGTCCTCTGGTTCTAGTTTTTCCTACAATGGAAACATCCTCTCCACTTCCACTCTATCCAGGCCTCGCAGTATCTTGTACGATTCCATAAGATCCCCACTCATCCTTCTAAACTCCAACGAGTACAGACCCAGAGTCTTCAAACGTTCCTCATACGACAAGTTCTTCAGTCCAGGGATCATTCTTGTGAACCTCTGGACCCTTTCCAAGGCTAGCACATCTTCCTTAGATATGGGGCCCAAAACTGCTCACAATACTCCAAATGGGGTCTGACCACAGCCTCAGAAGTACATCCCAGATCACAGTGCCATATAGGTTTTTCTAACTGGCGTCAATAGTCTACCATTAGTAAATTGATCTTTTAAATAATGCTGCTGCCTTATAAAATTGAATGTTGTTAGCCTGAGCATTCGCACACTATAACCATTTTGTATTTAACATACATTAATTCATATTGCATTATGGGCTTGAAAACAACACTTTTTTGTAGCACATGTTCTTGCAAAAGGAATTAGTTATAGTGTGGGATCACCAAAATACAACTAACATCAATGGGTGGACAATGCAATAGTTAGAATTGGAATGCCAGTTCTCAATTCTGGATTTGAGACAAGAATATATTTTTATAACTCAGTGTAGGATATATCTGAAGCTCAAGAATATTAAACGCAACGTAATGTACATTTATAAAACAACTAGTGATGCCACTGATGAGTTTGACTTTGAGAACTTCTGCAGGCAGATATGTTTTATCTTTTGAAGTGGATTTAACATAAGGAACCATTCAAGAAATTGACATTTCTATCATCGCATTTAGTCTGGATAGAGCTTAGGTATTCAAAGTGTTATACACAGAATTATTAAAAAAGATCTTTGTACAGTAAGACCTGATGAGAACAAAAATGCGCTGATATGTATTTTAACTAAGGTTATATCAAGTGCAGTATGTTGAATAAAGTCATTACATCTGGATGTTGCATGTTAGTTCACAAATCCCGATATCCACTCCTCCAAGTTTGAGGACTCTGGGTCTGTACTCTTTGGAGTTTAGAAGGAAGAGCGGGGATCTTATTGAGACTTACAGGATACTGCGAGGCCAAGATAGAGTGGACATGGAGAGGATGTTACTACAAGTAGGGAAAACTAGAACCAGAGGGCACAATCTCAGACTAAAGGGACAATCCTTTAAAACACAGATGAGGAGATATTTCTTCAGAGGGTGGTGAATCTGTGGAACTCTTTGCCGCAGAAGGCTGTGGAGGCCAAATCACTGAGTGTCTTTAAGACAGATATAGATAGGTTCTTGATTAATAAAGGGTCCGAGATTATGGGGCAAAAGTAGGAGAATGGGGATGAGAAACATGTCACCCATGATTGAATGGCAGCAGACTCGATGGGCCGAATGGCCTAATTCTGCTTCTATGTCTTATGGTCTATTCGTTACAAATTACAGTTAAACCTGGGCACATAGTCCTTTCCAGACATGTCTGAATGTAATCAGTTATCCAACAGTTCAGCAACAATCGAGAGAGATATTTCACAGAACAAGTAACATCCAGTGATTCACTGTATATCAGCACTAATGGACCAGAGTCTGAGAAATCGGTGAGTTTACTTTCAGAGTAATTCCTTCAATATCTGAGAAGCTAATAGCTTTGAACAGCCCATCTACCAAATAGCTCGAGCCTACTTGTGATTATAAATACTCAAGAGCTCACACAGCCGCAATCTCGAGTTACAGAACAGATTCTGCTCCTGTCAATGGAGAGCTGCAGGACTGGACTGTGATCTGTTTACTGCTCATCTTCGGTTCAGCGCAGTCTCTGACTAATTTGCATTTAATAGGGTTTGCAGACATAATGCTTTATCCACACATGATGTGATGTGATGGGGTCCCTGCTCAGTCTAACTGACATTAGAGATCAACCCCAAATGTCAGAATAAACATGATTCAGTCCAGGATGTGATTAACAGCAGCAATTCCTGCAAAATCATTTGTGAACTCGCTGGTGTCTCCAGGTGGGACCAGTGAATGAATCCATTTCGACACCCACAGCAAGTGAACAGTTTCCCCGCCGTGTGAATTTGTCGGTGTATCAGCAGATTGAATGACTGAGTTAAAGATAGTTTTTTGAAGAATAAAGGGATTAAGGGTTATGGTGTTCGGGCCGGAAAGTGGAGCTGAGTCCACAAAAGATCAGCCATGATCTCATTGAATGGTGGAGCAGGCTCGAGGGGCCAGATGGCCTACTCCTGCTCCTAGTTCTTATGTTCTTATGAATCCCTTGCCACACTTGGAGCAGGTGAACGGCCTCTCCCCAGTGTGAGCGCGCTGGTGTGCAGTGAGATGAGATGATCGTCTGAACCCAGTCCTGCAGTGAGAGCACCTGAACGGTCTCTCATCACTGTGAACACGTCGATGGTATTGCAGATCTACAGAACCTTTGAAGCATTTCCCAGTCTGGACATTTAATAGGTCTCTCGTCAGTGTGAATTCGTTGGTGTGTCAGTAGGTGGGGTGATGTCCTGAACCTCTCCCCACACTGTGAGCAGCTGAATGGTGCGTACCCGGTGTGAATGCGCTGGTGCTCCCTCAGTGGGTTTTAAAGCTCTTCTCACAGTCGGAGCATTTAAACTCTCTCTTGACGGTGTGAACTTGCTGGTGTGTCAGCAGGTGGGATGATAGAGTGAATCTGTTCCACACAGGAATCAGGTGAACGGCCTCTCCCAGTGTGGCTGCATCAATGTGTTTCCAGCTCAGACGGGGATCTGAATCCCTTTCCACAGTCCCACATTTTCCCTGGTATTAACAGGGTTTTTTGCTGCCATGTGTAAAGGTCAATGATATCCGGGTCCTGATGAACAGGGCAACTCTGGCAGATTTTCATGTGATGTTTGGTTTGACTTTCCCCGAGTGTAAATCCTTCTAAAACCCAGTAAAACTATTTGTACAAACAAGGGACATTTAAAGAGAGCCCACCAAAACACAAAAGCAGGTTGTGAAATTGAGCTGAATGAATCTGGTCATTTGTGGGGCCAGTACTGGGAAAAAGTGACCATGAAAACTGCTGGATTGTTATAAAAACCCACTGGTCACTAATTACCTCCAGGGAAGGGAACCTGCCACCCGGTCTGTGCCTGCACAAGAGTCTGGCTTCTATGGGAGACAGAAATCTTATTGGAGGGATTCAAACATTGAGTTCGGGAAAGATGGGTATGGATTTTGGAGTTAAGACAGAATCTGGAGCGGAGCGGTTGTTTGCAAGGACAGTGGGGTGAAAAGTTGTTTTCATTGAGGAGAGGTGATGATGGCAGATTTGAAGGAAAGAGGTTCAGTCCCTGAAGAGAGAGAACTGTGAACAAAGTCAGTGAACTTGGGGAGTTTGGATTGTCAGTACTTTAATGGGAATAGGGCCATTGGAACAGGAATGGGTCTAATGGATAAGATGAATCCTGATAGGGCATGAGGGGAGATGGGAGTGAAACGAGAGAAAAATGTGGGTTCAGGGAGGGCTCAGGAAAGGGGAAACTTTAGAGACAGTTTGGCCCAGTGAGCTAGTGGAAGGAGGGAAGGGACAGAGATAACTGATCAGATTGTCTCAGACTTAGTGACAAAGAAACTCCATGAGCTCCTCACACTTGGTGTTGAAGGTGAGGATGGAGGAGACAGGGAGAGTGCTTCAAAAAAAAGACTTGTGTTAGAGATATTTTGGTAGTTAATACAGAGCTGATTTATTTTCCATTTAACTTTAATTTCCAAAACCCAGTCTTAAAGGGAGACCTGAACAGTCTCTCATCACTGGGAACACCTTGATTATACATGATTTAAAACATCTCTTCACACTGGGAACCCACTGTTGTTTCAGCAGAAACGATGACTAAGTGAATCCATCCTGTCATTCGGGTCAGGTGAACGGTATCTCCTCAGGGAGACCTCGCTGTTGTGTTAGAAGGGTGGCTGTCTGAATTAATCCCTTCCCAAACACAGATAAGGTGAATGGTCTCTTCACACTGTGAGCTCGCTGGTGTCTCAGCAGGTTGGATGACTGGGTGAATGTTTTCCCACACTTGGAGCAGGTGAACGGCCTCTTCCCAGTGTGAACCCGCTGGTGTGTAATGAGGTCAGATGATCGCCTGAACCCAGTCCCACAGTCAGCGCACGTGAACGGCCTCTCATCAGTGTGAGCACGTTGATGGGACACCAAGTCCCAGGAACATTTAAAGCACTGCCCACAATCCGGGCATTTAAAAGGTCTCTCATCAGTGTGAACTTGCTTGTGTCTCTGCAGATGGGATGACCGAGTGAAGCCCTTTCCACACATGGAGCAGGTGAATGGTCTCTCCCCCGTGTGAATTCGCTGGTGTGTCAGCAGATCAGACGACAGAGTGAATCCCTTCCCACACTCGGAGCAGGTGAATGGCCTCTCCCCAGTGTGAACTCTCTGGTGCGTCAGTAGGTCGGATGACCGAGTGAATCCCTTCCCACATTTGGAGCAAGTGAATGCCCTCTCCCCAGTGTGAATTCGCTGGTGTGTGAGCAGATTGGTTGAATTAATGAAACCCTTCCCACACTGTGAGCAGGTGAACGGCCTCGCCCCAGTGTGAACTCGTTGGTGTGTCAGTAGAGTGGATGACTGAGTGAATCCTTTCCCACACACGGAGCAGGTGAATGGCCTCTCCCCAGTGTGAATGCGTTGATGAGTTTCAAGCTTCGACTGGTAATTGAATCCCTTCCCACAGTCCCCACATTTCCACGGTGTCTCCCCGTTGTGACTGCATTTATGTTGTGAGAGGTAAGATGACTGGTTGAAGTCTTGTCCACACACACAACACATGTATGGTTTCTCCCCACTGTGAACGGTGCTTTTTCCTTCCATGTTCAAAATCCAATGATGTTCAGGTTAAATTGGGGATTCTGTCAGATCTGATGTAATGTTCAGTTTGAGTTTCCCAACTGCAAATTCGCTCTAATACCCTGTGAAATTGATTTAAAACAGACAAAAGAGAGTGAGAGAGAACCCACAAATACACAAAGGCAGGTTGTGAAATTGAGCTGAATGAATCTGGTCATTTGTGGGGCCGGCACTGGGAAAAATGACCATGAGAACTGCTGGATTGTCATAAAAACCCAACTGGTTCATTAATCTCCTACAGGAAAAGGAACCACCCAGCATTCCTAGGCCTACGGAAGGCTGTGGCCTCGATGTGAAGAGGAAAGAGGGGAGTAAGACCATAAGACATTGGAGTGGAAGTAAGGCCATTCGGCCCATCGAGTCCACTCCACCATTCAATCATGGCTGATTTCAACTCCATTTACCCGCTCTCTCTCCATAGCCCTTAATTCCTCGAGAAATCAAGAATTTATCAACTTCTGTCTTAAAGACATTCAACGTCCCGGCCTCCACCGCCCTCTGTGGCAATGAATTCCACAGACCCACCACTCTCTGGCTGAAGAAATTTCTCCTCATCTCTGTTCTAAAGTGACTCCCTTTTATTCTAAGGCTGTGCCCCTGGGTCCTAGTTTCCCCTGCTAATCAAAACAACTTCTCTACATCCACCCTATCTAAGCCATTCATTATCTTGTAAGTTTCTATTAGATCTCCCCTCAACCTCCTAAACTCCAATGAATATAATCCCAGGATCCTCAGACGTTCATCGTATGTTAGGCCTACCATTCCTGGGATCATCTGTGTGAATCTCCGCTGGACCCGCTCCAGTGCCAGTCTGTCCTTCCTGAGGTGTGGGGCCCAAAATGGCTCACAGTATTCTAAATGGGGCCGAACAAATGCTTTATAAAGCTTCAGAAGTACATCCCTGCTTTTATATTCCAAGCCTCTTGAGATGAATGACAACATTGCATTTGCTTTCTTCATTACAGACTCAACCTGCAAGTTTACCTTTAGAGAATCCTGGACTAGGACTCCCAAGTCCCTTTGCACTTCAGCATTATGAATTTTGTCACCGTTTAGAAAATAGTCCACGCCTCTATTCTTTTTTCCAAAGTGCAAGACCTCGCACTTGCCCACGTTGAATTTCATCAGCCATTTCTTGGACCACTCTCCTAAACTGTCTAAATCTTTCTGAAGCCTCCCCACCTCCTCCATACTACCTGCCCCTCCACCTATCTTTGTATCATCGGCAAACCTAGCCAGAATGCCCTCAGTCCCGTCATCTAGATCGTTAATATATAAAGAGAACAGCTGTGGCCCCAACACTGAACCCTGCGGGACACCACTCGTCACCGGTTGCCATTCCGAAAAAGAACCTTTTATTCCAACTCTCTGCCTTCTGCCTGACAGCCAATCGTCAATCCATGTTAGTACCTTGCCTCGAATACCATGGGCCCTTATTTTACTCAGCAATCTCCCGTGAGGCACCTTATCAAAGGCCTTTTGGAAGTCTAGATAGATAACATCCATTGGCTCTCCTTGGTCTAACCTATTTATTATCTCTTCAAAGAACTCTAACAGGTTTGACAGGCACGACCTCCCCTTACGAAATCCATGCTGACTTGTCCTAATCCGACCCTGCACTTCCAAGAATTTAGAAATCTCATCCTTAACAATGGATTCTAGAATCTTGCCAACAACCGAGGTTAGGCTAATTGGCCTATAATTTTCCATCTTTTTCCTTGTTCCCTTCTTGAACAGGGGGGTTACAACAGCGATTGTCCAATCCTCTGGTACTTTCCCTGACTCCAGTGACTTTTGAAACATCATCACCAACGCCTCCACTATTTCTTCAGCTATCTCCTTTAGAACTGTAGGATGTAGCCCATCTGGGCCCGGAGATTTATCAATTTTTAGACCTCTTAGTTTCTCTACAACTTTCTCCTTTGTGATGGCTACCATATTCAACTCTGTCCCCGAAAGTACTTATTCAGTTCCTCGGCTATTTCCTTGTCTCCCATCACAAAATTACCAGCGTCATTTTGGAGCGGCCCAATGTCAACTTTTGCCTCCCGTTTGTTTTTAATGTATTTAAAGAAACTTTTACCATCATTCCTAATGTTACTGGCTAGCCTACCTTCAAATTTGATCCTCTCTTTCCTTATCTCTCTCTTTGTTATCCTGTTTGTTTTTGTAGCCTTCCCAATCTTCTGACTTCCCACTATTTGCCACATTATAGGCTTTCTCTTTTGCTTTGATGCATTCCCTAACTTCCTTTGTCAGCCATGGCTGCCTAATCCCCCCTCTGATAACCTTTCTTTTCTTTGGGATGAACCTCTGTACTGTGTCCTCAATTACTCCCAGAAACTCCTGCCATTGCTGTTCTACTGTCTTTACCACTCGGCTCTGCTCCCAGTCAATTTTCGTCAGTTCCTCCCTCATGCCCCTGTAGTTTCCTTTATTTAACTGTAACACCTTTACATCTGATTCTACCTTTCTTTCAAATTGAAGATTGAATTCGACCATATTATGATCACTGCCTCCTAAGTGCTCCCTTACTTTAAGATCTTTAATCAAGTCTGGCTCATTACATAACACTCAGTCCAGAATGGCCTGTTCCCTCGTGGGCTCCATCACAAGCTGTTCCAAAAAGCCCTCCTGTAAACATTCAATGAATTCCCTTTCCTTGGGTCCACTGGCAGTATTATTTACCCAGTCCACCTGCATATTAAAGTCCCCCATGATCACTGTGACCTTGCCTTTCTGACATGCACTTTCTATTTCGTGGTGCATCTTGTGCCCCTGGTCCTGACCACTGTTAGGAGGCCTGTACATAACTCCCATTATGGTTCCTCAACTCTCCCCACACAGACTCCACATCATCCGATCCTATGTCGTTTAGTGCTATTGATTTAATTTAATTCCTAATTAACAAGGCAACCCGGCCCCCTCTGCCCACCTCTCTGTCTTTTCGATAGGTTGTGAATCCCTGGATGTTTAAATGCCAGTCCTGAACCCCCTGCAACCATGTCTCTGTGATGCCTACCACATCATACCTGCCAGTCACAATCTGGGCCACAAGCTCATCTACCTTGTTCCGTACACTGCGCACATTTAAATATAGCACCTTTATATTGACCGTCCCTTTTTGTTTTCTTAGTGTGGTGGACCTTGGTTTACTGAGCCTTTCCATACAGTGTGTCATATTTTGTGGGATGGGACTATTGTAACCTCTCCTGAGTTCTGTCTTTTCGTGCTTTTTTGCATTCCTAAGCAGCTACGCTTCCCACTGATTACTTCACCTCTTGGTTCCCTGACTTTCCCTTCCCCCCCCCAATCTTTAGTTTAAAGTCCTATTGACCACCCTATTTACTCTTTTCGCCAGAACACTGGTCCCAGCTCGGTTCAGGTGGAGACCATCCCAACGGTATAGGTCCCCCCTAAGAGAAAAGAGAGAGGGGAGAGAGAAGGGAGGGAGAGAGGCAGGCAATGAAGCAGAGAGATTGGGTATTTCTCAACCAGAACTTTGACAGATTCTGACTTGGAAATATATCACTGTTCCTTCAAGTTCTTTGGGTCAAAATCATTGAATTCCCTCTTTAACAGCACTCTGGGTGTACCTACCCAACATGGACTGCAGCGATTCAAGAAAGTAGCTCACTACCACCTTCTCAAAGGCAATTAGGGATGGGCAATGAATTTCCTAGCCAGCAATGCCCAAATCTCTTGTATTCATTTAAAAAGAATCAAGACTGCATATTTTCAGCTCAGTAACATTGCCAGCCTCCAGCCTTTTCTTAGCTCATTTGCTTCTGAAACTCTCATCTATTCTTTTATTTCCTCTGGACCCAACTATCCTAATGCACCCTGGGATGACCGCTCACATTCAACCTCCCTGTAATATTGAGTTCATCCAAAACTCTGCTTACTCACACCAAGACGTGGTCACCCACCTTCCCTGTGCCCACTGACTTATAAAATCTCTCGTTTAAGAAGCACCTTTTCCTCCAGGGTTGTATCTCCCTATCTCTTGTCATCTCATCCAGCCACCGAGATATTTACTTTCATCTAATTCAGGACTCATACTGAGATAGACAATTGTTAATCAGGAAGGGAATCAAGGTTAAGGGGATAAGACAGGAAAGTGGAGTTCAGGATATCAGATCAGCCACGATTTCATGGAATGGCAGGGCAGACTCGATGAGCCGAATGGCCGACTTCTGCTCTGCATCTTGCATCTTATGGTCATGAGCATTTGCAATATTAATCACTCTATGACTGGTGGCTGTTCTTTCAGTTGCCTGATAGCCAAGCTCTGGAAATTCTTCCTTAAACCTCTCCTGCTCACTCCTTCACTTTCTTATATTAAGACCCTCCTTAAAACCTACCTTGGAAACAAGCTTTTGGCCATCTGCCCTGATATCTCCCTGAGTGGCTCAGTGTCAATTGGGCGAAACCTGGATGGCTTAGAGAAAAAAAAATGGATCAAATTAAAGCATGTTTCTCTCTTTCAAATCCTCGACATGTTGCATAATTACTCTTGGTGGCTGAGGATGCACCAGGATGTCCATCACCACCTGAACCAGTGTCGCCTCTGCGTCCACATGAATCCAGCTCTGAGAACAGAAAGGTCCCAAAGGAGACACTCCCCTGGTCACCGGGACCGAGGCCCCGCCCACACTATTGCGTCACATAACGGCACATGCGCTTCACTCCCCACTGATCCAAGGTGGTGCCAGTCACCTGGGCCTGTTCATGGGGAAAAGCCTCGGTGTTACAAACCCGAGGCCTCCAGGTTCTTATTGAGGTTGTGAGACCTGCACTGGGTTTTTATGAAGCCTCCGCTCCCTCCCTACCCCCACTCCAGCTCCATTCCCCCCTCCGGCCCACCGACTCTCACCCGTTCAGTAAAGCATCTCCCGCACACACAAGGCCTCAAGCAAAATGACACTGCGCATGCTCTACATATAGCCCAGCATTGCGCCTGCGCGGTTGGCTCCTGTGGTGTGAATAGGGCACTTGCACATACACAGGAAATGCTGGGTAATTGCACCGCCACTGAACGGTGAAACTGCAGAGAAAATAAATTTGTTACTCAATTGAGATGAATTGCTTTTCAAAAAATTCAGACAAATTTTTGTGAGTAGGTGCTTGCTTCTATATATATTTTTGAATTTTTCTAATTAAGGGGCAATTTAACGTGTCCAATCCGCCGACCATACACATTTTCTTGGGATGTGGGGGTGAAACCCATGCAGACACGGATGTGACCCGGGGCCGGGATTGAACACAGGTTCTCGGAACCAGTGCTAACTACTGCACCACCGTTCCGTCCCAGTCCTCTCTTATATTTCATTTCTGTGAATAAGGAGAGATTTTTAAACGTTTCCGACCTCCCTTTCACCTCCCCTGATTCTATTTGGACTGGGTTCTGTCCCGGAATCATTGCTTTCCCTCTCTTTTCTCTCTATTTCCTTACATTGACTGTTCATTCCATTATAGGTGTAAATCATGCGGCTCTTCATCCCTGTGCTGGCTCTTTGGACATTCAATCCAATTACTTACACACAACAGGCGGCACTGTCAGAACAATATCTATCTGATATATCAGATGTGGAGGTGCCGACGTTGGACTGGAGTGGGCACAATAAGAAGTTTTTCAACACCAGGTTAAAGTCCAACAGATTTGTTTGGAGTCACTAGCTCTCGGAGCGCAGCTCCTTCATCAGGGCAAAAGGTGAATGGAGAAGGTCTTCCAACGTTTCAGATCGAAGATCTACAGTCCTGCCACATCCAATCGTGAATTGTGGTGCAATTAAACAACTCACTGAAGGAGGAGGATCCACAAATATCCCCATCCTCAATGATGGAGGAGCTCAGCACATTTATGCAAAAGACAAGGCTGAAGCATTCGCAGTAATCTTCAGCCAAAAGTGCCGGGTGGATGATCCAGCTTGATCTCCTCCAGAGATCTCCAACATCACAGATGCCAGTCTTCAGCCAATTTCATTCACAACACGTGATATCAAGAAATGGCTGAAGGCAGTGAAAACTGCAAAGACATTTTTCCGGCATTAGTTTTGAAGACTTGTGCCATACTCCTAGCAAAGCTGTTCTAATAAAGCTAGAACACCGGCATCTACCCAGCAACTGGAGGGTACACAGTGGTTAGCACTGTTGCTTCACAGCACCAGGGTCCCAGGTTCGATTCCTGGCTTGGGTCACTGTCTGTGCTGATTCTGCACGTTCTCCCAGTGTCTGCGTGGTTTCCTCCGGGTGCTCCGGTTTCCTTCCATAAGTCCCGAAAGACGTGCTGTTAGGTAATTTGGACATTCTGAATTATCCCTCTGTGTACCCAAACAGGCACCGGAGTGTGGCAACTAGGGGCTTTTCACAGTAACTTCATTGCAGTGTTAATGTAAGCCTACTTGTGACAATAATAAAGATTATGTGTTTGTGTATTTTAGGGAACAGGTCGAACTTCCTTGGTTCGACCTGTTGTCCCCTCAGATATTCCATCTGTTTTTGATTAATGTATCTGGAGTCTGAGTTCTTCCAGTCTGTCTCCAATTCTCCTTCCTGTCTCGGGTATAGGGGTCCAGGTAGCTTGGTGTTGTGATTTGTGTTGTTCAGTTGTCTGTCTGTCTCCAGCAGGTATTGTTGTCTCTCAATAATGACTATGCTCCTACCCTTGTCTTCTGGTCTTATGAATATGTCCGTGTTGGATCCAAGCTCCCGGATTGTCTGTCTTTCACTCTGGGTAAGAGTCTGTTTGTGTCTTGTATTTCACTACTCTGACTGGGCAGAGACCTGATTGAAGGGATTCAAACATGGGAGTTCTGGTGAAGATGAGCAAGGATTTGGGAGGTGACAACATGTTCAAAGAATTTAAAGAGGAGAGGGCGGTTGAAGGTGGGGCACTAATTTGTAAGGATGGCAGGGTTAAGGGTTTGTTTTATTGAGGAGGGGGTGATGATGGCTGATTTGAAGGACAGAGGGACAGTACCTGAAGAGAAAGAGAAATGTTGACAATATTCGTGGACACAGGGTAGTTGGCTGATCAGTAGCTTAGTGGTAATAGGGTCGATGGAGCAGGAGCTGGGTCTCATGGACAAGATGAGCTCTGAGAGGGCATGAGGGGAGATGGGAGAGAAACTAGTGAAAGATGTGGGTTCACGGTTCGGGAAAGGATGAAATTTAGAGACAATTTGGTCTGGTGGGCTCAAGGAAGGGAGGGAATCAGCAGAGGCAGCTGATCGGATTTACTCAATGTCAGTCACAAAGAAGCTCAGCAAGCTCCTCACACTTCTTGTTGGAGGTGAGGATGGAAGAGACAGGGGAGAGCGAGAGTACTTCAAAAGGAACTAACGTGCCAGAGATATGAAAAAGTTTCAGCACATTGCATATTTCACACAAATCTAATTTATTTTACTTTTAGCCAGAATATTAGCCGCTGTAAATGGGCTGGAATTGTTATCAGCAGAAAGAGACCCAAATGAACATGGTTCAGTCCTGAATGTGAGAAACAGCAAAACCCAGTCGCAGTCGTTACTTGTGGCCTCGTTGGTGTCTCAGCAGGTGGGATGAAGTGGTGAATCCTTTCCCACCTGAGCAGATGAATGGTCTCTGCCCAGTGTGAACACGCTGGTGTGTCTGCAGGTTGGATGATCGAGTGAATCCCTTCCCACACTTGGAGCAGGCGAATGGTCTCTCCCCAGTGTGAACTCGCTGATGTTCAGTGAGGTGAGATGATTGTCTGAACGCAGTCCCGCAGTCAGAGCACCTGAACGGTTTCTCGTCAGTGTGAACACGTTGATGGAACATCAGTTCCCAAGAACTTTTATAGCACTTCCCGCAGTCTGGACATTGGAATGGTCTCTCTCCAGTGTGAACACGCTGGTGTCTCAGCAGGTGGGATGACTGAGTGAATCCCTTCCCACACTTGGAGCAGGTGAATGGTCTCTCCCCAGTGTGAACTCGCTGGTGTATCTGCAGGTTGGATGAGTGAGTGAATCCCTTCCCACATTTGGAGCAGGTGAATGGTCTCTCCCCAGTGTGACTGCGTCGATGAATTTCCAGCTTGGATGGGGAAGTGAATCCTTTCCCACAGTCCGCACATTTCCACGGTTTCTCCTCCGTGTGACTCCATTTGTGGCTTGTGAGGTCCGATGATCGAGTGAATCCTCGTCCACACACACAACACATGTACGGTTTCTCCCCACTGTGGACTATTTTTCCTTCCATGTTCAAAATCCGCCAATCTTCAGGATATGATAAATTGAGGACTCTGTCAGATCCTGATGTGATGCTTGGTTTGAGTTTCCGGAATTTGAATCCTCCATTCCGAACACCCTGTGAAACTGAATAAAAACAGAAAATAGGGAGTGAGAGAGAACCCACAAAAACACAAAGGCAGGTTGTGAAATTGAGCTGAATGAATCTGGTCATTTGTGGTGCCGGCACTGGGAAGAAGTGACCATGAAAACTGCTGGATTGTGTATATCTGCAAGACATATTAAGAGAGTAGTTGGCAAAGGATTTTTGACCTTGAGTTTCATAAATAGAAATATGATACTGAAACTATGCTTCTGGTGGCACAGTGGTTAGCACTACTGCCTCAGGGTCCCAGGTTCAATTCCCGTCACAGGTGACTGTGTGTGGAGTTTGCACATTCTCCCCGTGTCTGTGTGGGTTTCCTCTGGGTGCTCCGGTTTCCTCCCACAGTGCGAAGATGTGCAGGTGAGGTGGATTGGCCATGATAAATTGCCCTTAGTGTCCAACGGTGAGTTAGGGGCACTGGTTTACAGGGACAGGGTGGAGGCATGGTCTTAAGCTTAAGTAGGGTGCTTTTTCCAAGGGCCAGTGCAGACCCGTTGGGCCAAATGGCCTCCCTCTGCACTGTAGGAATTCTATGATTCTAATTCTATTCCATGAATCTTTATAAAGCTCTGGTTACCACCCTTCAGGAAGGATGTGAAGGTTCTTGGAGAAGGTGCAGAGGAGATTGCCCAGCAATGGGGTTTGAGGGGAGATTTGATTCAGGGACACAAGATCATGCCAGATTTCCATCAGGTGGACAAAGAAACTCTGTTTCCATTCACTGATCGTACAAGCAGTCGGGACACAGATTGAAAGTTTTGGGTAAAGCCTGGATTGAACTGTACAAGATCCTGAGCGGTCTTGACAGGGTGGATGTGGAGAGGATGTTTCCTCTCGTGGGAGGATCTGGAACAAGGGGGTTACTGTTGCAAAATAAGGGGTCACCCATTTCAGATGGAGATGAGGATTTTTTATTCTCTTGAGGGTTGTAAGACTTTGGAACTCACGCCCTTAAAAGGCAGCGGAAGCAGAGACCTTGAATATTTTTTTAAAATTTAGAGTACCCAATACATTTTTTCCAATTAAGGGGCAGTTTAGCATGGCCAATCCACCTAGCTTGCACATTTTTAGGTTGTGGGGGCGAAACCCACACAAACACAGGGAGAATGTGCAAACCCCACATGGACAGTGACCCAGAGCCGGGATCGAAGCTGGGACCTCGGCGCCGTGAGGGCGCAGTGCTAACCCACTGCGCCACCGTGCTGCCCGACTTGAATATTTTTAAGGCCGAGCTGGATTGATTCTTGATGAGTAAGGAGGTGAAAGGTCATCGGGGTAGGCAGGAAGGTGGAGTTGGGGTTAGAATGAGTTCAGCCACAATCTTATTGAATGCTGAGCAGGCTCGAGGGGCCGAGTGGCCTGTTCCGAGTTTGTATGTAAAAGGTACAGGAGATATGAGGTGATATGAGATGTATGTTTTTACACAGTGAGCGGCAATGACCTGAAACTTGCTGCCTATGAGGGAGTTTGAAAATAGACACAAACGAATGATTTGATTTCAAAAGGAAATTGGAGGGAAATAAACCTGCGAGGATACAGGGATAGAGCAGGAGAATGGCACTGACTGGATTGCCCCAGAGAGCTAGCATGGACTCAATGGGCCGATTGCCATTCTCTGCGCCATCATGCCTCTGACTCTTTTGTGCAATCTAGTTTTGTAATTTAACCCCGGGGGTTCAGATATCACTCAGATAAATCTGAGCTACACTCCCTCCGAGGCCATTCTATCCTTCCTCAGGTTTGTTGCCCAGAACTGAACACAGTTCTCCAGGTTTGGTCTAACCAGGGTTTGTGAATCTCGGGGCTTTTCCAGTCACACTGAGACCTGAAATCTTCCCTCACAGACAGAACAGAGAAACCTTTTACCTTCCACGCCCAGATACTGCTGAAATTCAGTTTCTAATGAATCGAGTGACTCTGTCAGATCGCGATGTGACGTTTGGTTTGCGTTTCCCGTCTGTTAAACCTCCGCTTCCAGTATCTTGGAAATTTACAGAAACCTCACTGTCAGTTTAGGATAGAAATTCACAACATTCTCTCCTCGCCAACTTTGATTAAATGTATTCCTGGAGGTTTGATCACATGACCTGGCCCCCATCCACCAGCCATGAATCGGTCAACACATCCATCCTTGTGACACACTGCCTTCCTCGGCCAATTGGGAAGCAAAATGACTCGGTACCTTACAGGACAATTACTGTCCTAACGATTTTCCGGCACCCAGGTATGAATCTCACCAACGCAGGGAGCGGAGTTGGTGCGAATCCAGGGAGGAGCAGCTTTGGAACAGTAAATATAAATAACTTACCATGGGGATTTATGGCCTAGACAGCAGGGAGAGGAGTTGGCGCAAATCCAGGGAGGAGCAGCTTCGGAACAGTAAGTATAAATAACTTACCTCGGGGATTCACGGCCTAGTCGGCAGAGAGCGGAGTTGGTGTGAATCTGGGGAGGAGGAGCTTCGGAACAGTAAGTATAAATAACTTAACTCTGAATAAAGCTGATTGGCTGGTTGGGAATCTGTACTAAATGTGAGAAACTGGAGTAATTAATTAAGTCGGGGAGTAACGAGGAGATTGGTAACTAGGAGAGTGCTGTTTGTATCTATATCAACGATTTGGATGAGAATGTACAAGGCATGATCAGTAAGGTTGCAGATGACACTAAAATAGGTGGTATTGTCGACAGTGAGGAAGGTTATCAAAAATTGCAGCAGGCTCTCGATCAGCTGGGGAAGTGGACCAAGAAATGGAGTTCAGTACAGATAAGTGCGAGGAGTTGCATTTCGGAAAGTCAAATCAAGGTAGGATTTTCACAATGAATGGTAGGGTCTTGGGGTGTATCATGGAACAGAGGGATCTTGGAGTTCAGGTGCACGGTTCTCTAAAGGTGGAGTCACAGGTAGATAGGGCAGCACGGTAGCATAGTGGTTAGCACAGTTGCTTCACAGTTCCAGGGACCCAGGTACGATTCCCAGCTGGGGCACTGTCTGTGCGGAGTATGCATGTTCTCCCCGTGTCTGCGTGTGTTCTCTGGTTTCCTCCCACAGTCTAAAGATGTGCGGGTTAGGTGGACTGGCCATGCTAAATTGTCCTTAGTGTCCAAAAAAAGGTTGAGTGGGGGTTACTGGGTTACGGGAGTAGGGTAGATAAGTTCCCATTAATTATTACTAATTATTAATAATTAAGAGCACTAGGGTGCTCTTTGTAAGGGCTGGTGCAGGCTCGATGGGCCGAATAGCCTCCTTCTGCACTGTAAATTCTCTGAAGAAGCCTTTTGGCATGCTGTCCTTCATCAGTCAGGGCATTGTGTATTCAAGTTGGGAAGTTATATTGCAGTTGTACAGGACGTTGGTGAAGTCACACCTGGAGTATTGTGTTCAGTTTTGGTTGCTTTGCCATAGGGAAGATGTTATTAAACTGGCGAGAGTGCAGAAGAGATTTCCAAGGATGTTGCCAGGACTCAAGGGACTGAGTTACAGGGAGAGATTGGACAGGCCAGGATATTTTTCTTTGGAGCGTAGGAGACTGAGGGGTGATCTTATCAAGGTGTATAAGATCATGAGAGGCATGGATAGGGTGAATGTACTCAGTCTTTTTCTCAGGGTTGGGAAATCGAGAACTAGAGGGCATAGGTTTAAGTTCAGAGGGAAAAGAATTAATGGGAACCTAAGGAGCAATGGTTTTACACAGAGGATGGTACGGATGTGGAATGAGCTGCCGGAGGAAATGGTTGAGGCAGGGACATTGACAACATTGAAAAGTCATTTGGACAGATACATCGATAGGAAAGGTTCAGAGGGATATGGGCCAAATACAGGCAAATGGGATTGGCTTAGATGAGCTTTTTGGTTGGCATGGGCCAGTTTGGGCCGAAGGGCCTGTCTCCGTGCTGTAGATTCTATGAACCTCAAGTCTCTTTGGACACCCACTGTACTTAACCTCTTTCCATTTAGAAAGTACTCAGTTATATCGTTTTTTGGTTCAAAACAGATAACCTCACACTTGTTTACATTGCCACAATCTTGCCCATTCACCTAGTTCGTCAATATCTTCTTGCAATTTTATGCTATCATGTATGCTGTCTACGATGCCACCAAACTTTCATCAGCAACAGTGCAGAAGAGGCCCTTCGGTCCATCGAGTTTGCATCGACACATGATAAACCTGACCCATCTACCTAATCCCATTTGCCAGTACTTGGCTCATAGCCTTCAATGTTATGACGTGCCAGTCTTCATCCAGGCACTTTTTTTTAGAGGATGTGAGACAACCGTCTCTACCACCCTCCTCGGCAGTGCATGAAATGAAAATGAATGAAATGAAAATCGCTTATTGTCACAAGTCGGCTTCAATGAAGTTACTGTGAAAAGCCCCTAGTTGCCACATTCCGGCGTCTGTTCGGGGCATTCCAGACCGTCACCACCCTCTGGGTAAAAACATTTTTCTTCAGTACATGTGTCAATAAATCTAATCCCCACTCTCTGCTGTCTGTTGGTTAGCCAATCCTCTATCCAAACTAATATATTATCTCTCAACCCCGTGGGATTTTACCTTGATTATTACCTTTTGTGTGACACCTTATC
The DNA here is from genome assembly GCF_047496885.1 of Scyliorhinus torazame. Lineage (NCBI taxonomy): Eukaryota > Metazoa > Chordata > Chondrichthyes > Carcharhiniformes > Scyliorhinidae > Scyliorhinus > Scyliorhinus torazame. The sequence goes on from NC_092711.1 coordinate 68,448,089, forward strand.
AAATGTATTCTGGGAGTCAAAATACATCGACAGGCCCCCATTATCCACTTGGCTTGTTACATCTTACAAGAACTCCTAAGAAATGAGTCAAACACGATTTACCCTTCACAAAACCACGCTGACTCTGGTAGATTGCAGTTTGACTTTCCAAATGTCTGGTTGCTACTTTCTCAATCATGGATTCCAACAGTTTCCCAACAACAGGCTTTAAACTAACTAATTTCCTACTTTCTGCCTTTTTGACCTAATCCAGTGACATTGGAGATTTTCTCAGTGGAGCCTCAGTCACCATCACTGAGACTAACTTTAAATTCCAGATTTTATTCATTTAATGGATTGGAGCCCATGTCCCCAGAACATTTTCCTGTCTCTCTGGGTGACTAATGCAGTGACATTGTCACTGGGTCAGTGTTCCCCCCCCCCCCCCCCGCGGTCTCTGTGAGGTTGTTTGTGGAGAGAAGCCGGAAGCGGCGGATAGTGAGAGTGGAGAATGTTCATTGTTTCACATTCGGCTCCAGGGCCCCACTGGGGTTTGTAAACCCCACCCCCCAACACTGACCTCTCACCTGACACCTCACAATGGTTGACGGCATCGCGCGACCAATAGCAGAAGAGTACAAAGTCTTATAACACCAGGTTAAAGTTCAACAGGTTTGTTTCGATGTCACTAGCTTTCGGAGCGCTGCTCCTTCCTCACCTTGCTTCCTGTTACCCTCACTCCGTTCTCACTCTCTCGCCCTTTCCATCAATCTTTTTGATTCTCTCTCTCTCCCCCACTACTCACTCTCGTTCTCTCACTCTGTTTCTCACATAAAATTCTCTAGGTTGTGGATAATAATAATCATGATTGTCACAAGTAGGCTTACATTAACATTGCAATGAAGTTACTGTGACCATCACTGAGGAAGGAGCAGTGCTCCGAAAGTTAGTGACATCGAAACAAACCTGTTGGACTTTAACCTGTGTTGTAAGACTTCTTACTGAGCTCACCCCAGTCCAACGCCGGCATCTCCACATCAATCGGAGAAGAGTGGGCGGGTCCGGCAGACCAGGCGGGAGTGATTGGTCCTCCAGCCAATCGGAGTGAATGTGGACAGGACTGGCCGAGTGAAGCATGCGCAGTGTGATTAATGGCGATGCAGAAAAGGTCCTTTCTCGGATGCACAACTCGTGAAGGTGGGAATAGCGAGACGGAGAGAGAGCTGGATCGTGCGGGTCGTTAGGCACGCTTCGTAAACATGTTATATAAAGCAAAAATCCGGAAAAATAATCCACCGGTACCTGGGGATCTGAGCGGGATTCGGAGCTTTCTCACAGACAGGTCTATGCGGCCGCCATCTTTATTTGGTACTGGCAGCGGTGCGCATGCGCCGTCTCAAATTAGCAGTGCACATGCGCCCTCGGCATCCTTATTTGGATCACTGGCAGCTCACTGCGCACGCGTACCCACCATCTTTATTGGGGCACAAGCATCAGAGCGCAGGCTCAGTCGCCATCATTGTTGGGGGCAACGTTTTTGAAATGTGTCTTCATGACAGAATGTCCATCCAACTATTTCACTCAGTTACAAATTCCTATTTAGGGGGCAGAATATATGCCGAGGACTGTTAGAATAATTCGAATTTATATTATGACTTGAACAGAATATAACTTTTTCGACTTTCAGAGAAACGTGACAAAATAACAATTGACACTGAGCCACATGACGAAATATTAGATTTTAAGGACAATCTTAACGGAGGAAAGAGAGTCGGAGAGTTTTAAGGAGGAAATTCCAGAAATTGAGGCCTTGGCAACTCAGTAATGGTGGACAGATTAGAATCAGGAATGCTGGAATTAAATGAGTGCAGAAATCTGAAAGGGTGTGTGTGGATGAGATTACAGAGATCAGGGTGATCATTACCATGGAGTAAAGCAATGAGAAATTTAAACATTTTGTGCCTTTTAAAAAGGAAGCATTTGTAGAATTGTGGGCACAGGGGCTGGTGTGAGTAAGCACATGGGTAGCAGAGTTTGGGATGGGATGGAGGGGGTTGTTTAATGTTGGAGTCCGGCTGCGAGTGCATTGGAATAATTTGTTTGAGTGGTAACAGAAGAATGGATGATGGTTTCTGCAGCAGATGAACAGAGATGAAGGTGGAGTCGAGCTGTTACTGAGGTGGAAGTCGGCAATCTTGGTGATGATGTGGATCTGTGGTCAAGAACTCATCTAGGGGTGAAATATTTCACCATGGTTGTGAACAGTCTGCTTCAGCCTCAGACATTGGACAGGGATGGAATTGGTGGCAAGGGACTGGAGTTTGTAGCGGGGATGAAAGGGAATGGGTTCAGTCTTGTCAATATTTAAATGGAGGAAAGTTCTGCTCATCCAGCACTGGATGTCAGACAAGATCGGACAGTGTGTCCAATTCCTGTTCCAGCCTCCCCATACAGGCGCCGGAATGTGGCGACTAGGGGCTTTTCACAGTAACTTCATTTGAAGCCTACTTGTGACAATAAACAATTTTCATTTCATTTTCATTTCTTGGAAAGGAACTTGCAGGTGGTGATGTTCACGTACATCTGCTGTCCTGTCCATCCAGGTGGTGGGGATTAAGGGTTCAGGAGATTTTGTCAAATTGTGATTCAGTTGTTGGTCCATTGCTTCCTGTTACCCTCACTCCGTTCTCACTCTCCCTTTCCATCAATCTTTTTGATTCTCTCTCTCTCCCCCACTACTCACTCTCTTTCTCTCTCACACTGTTTCTCACATAAAATTCTCTAGCCCAGAGGGTTGTGGATGATAATAACAATAATCATTATTGTAGGCTTACATTAACACTGCAATGAAGTTACTGTGACCATCACTGAACATATTGAAGGCTGAGATGGTGAGATTTTTGGTCTCTCAGGAAGTCAAAGGACATAGAGAGCTAACGGGAAAGTGGGATTGAAGACTGAGATCAGCCACAATCGTGTTCAATGACAGAGCAGGTTCGACGGGCCGAATGGTCTACTTCTGCTCCTATTTCTTGTGTTCTTGCAGAGGCCTGAGTCTTGTGTGGGCTCAGACCGGGTGGCAGGTTCCCTTCCCTGAAGGACATTAACAAACTAGTTCACTTTTCACGAAAGGTTCAACAGTTTTCGTGGTCACTTTTTCCCAGTGCCGGCCCCACAAGTTACCAGATTCATTCAGCTCAATTTCACAACCTGCCTTTGTGTTTTTGTGGGTTCTCTCTCACTTCTTTTTTTCTGTTTTAACTCAATTTCACAGGGTATCAGCAGGGAAGGATGTGCAATTGTCCAACCAAACACCACATCAAAATCTGACAGTCGTGTAACTGATTGGAACCTGAATATCATCAGATTTTGAACATGGAAGGAAAAGGAAGTTCACAGTGGAGAGAAACCGTACACGTGTTCTGTATGTGGACGGAGCTTCAGCCGATCATCTGGTCTGTCAAAACACAAGCGCAGTCACAGCAGGGAGAAACCATGGAAATGTGGGGATTGTGGCAAGGCGTTCAATTACCCATCTGACCTGGCAACCCATCAACACATTCACACTGGAGAGAAACCTTTCACCTGCCCCGAGTGTGGGCGTGGATTCACTCAGTCATACAGCTTGTTGATGCACCAGCGAGTTCACACTGGGGAAAGGCCTTTCACCTGCTCTGCGTGTGGGTGTGGATTCACTCTTCATCCCAACTGCTGACACACCCGCAGATTCACAAAGATGAGAGACTTTTAAATGCAGAAAATGTGGGAAGTGCTTTATAAGTTCTCGGGATCTGGGTCGTCATTCTCCGCCGGCGGGAGTCTCCGTTTTGCCGGCGCCCGGGGGTTTCCCGACGGCGTGGGGCTGCCCCACAATGGGAAACCCCATTGACTGGCCGGTGTAACGGAGCATCCCGCCGGTGGGTCGGGGCAGAAATGTGGTGGGGCGGGATGGAGAATTTCGCTCCAGGTGTCCCATCAAAGAGTTCACACTGACGAGAGACCGTTTAAATGCCTAGACTGTGAGAAGTGCTTTAAAAGTTCCGGGGAACTGGTATCCCATCAACGTGTTCACACTGACGAGAAACCATTCAGGTGCTCCGACTGTGGGACTGGGTTCAGACGATCATCTCAACTCACTCTACACCAGCGGATTCACACTGGGGAGAGACCATTCACCTGCTCCCAGTGTGGAAAGGGATTCATTCATTCAGGCAACCTGCTGAGACACCAGCGGGTTCACAAGTAACTGCTGTGATTGGATTTTGCTGTTAATCACATCCAGGACTGAACCATGTTCATTGGACTCGGGTTTGACTCATATTTATAAACGCTAACCCAGTTATAAGGGATAATATTCTGGATAAAAGTCAATTATTTAACACAAGTTTGTCGAATCTTTTAACATCCCATCACAAGTTAGTTCTGTTTGAAGGTCTCTCCCTCTCCCCTGTCTCCTCCATCCTCACCTCAAGTGTGTGGAGTTCATAAACGTCTTTCTCACTGAGATTGAGACAATCTGATCAGCTGCCTCTGCTGCTTTCCTCTCTACCACTGGGCCAACCTGTCTCTAAAATTCCACCTGGTCTGAGCTCTGAACTCCTCTTTCCCCAGTTTCTCTCCTACCCTCCATCTTCCTCAGAGCTCATGTTGTCCATTAGACCTGCCACCTGCGCCAGGGTCCTGGGTTCGATTCCCGCCTTGGGTCACTGTCTGTGTCAAGTCTGCACGTTCTCCCCATGTCTGCGTGGGTTTCTTCCAGGTGCTCCAGTTTCCTCCCACAATTCCCGAAAGCCGTGTTTATTGGGTGAATTGAACATTCTGAATTCTCCCTCTGTGCACCCGAACAGGCGCCGGAGTGTGGCGACTACGGGATTTACACAGTAACTTCATTGCAGTGTTAATGTAAGCCTACTTGTGACAAAGATTGTTTTATTATTATTATTTAACCACATTCTCACAAAACTGCTGACCATTCAAGATCTCCATGTTGTGTGATATTGTTCATAGTTCTGTCTCTTGGTCCTGTCGCTCATCTTTAAACGCACCCTTCCTAAAACAATATTTTACCCCACCATCATTGCAAACTACCACATCAAAACCTCCCTTTCCTCTCCAAGTCCCTGTACTCTGTGTTCCCCAAGGATCTGTCCTCGGCCCCTCCTATTTCCCATCTACAAGCTGCCACGAGGTGACATCATCCAAAAACACCGTGCTAGTTTTCACATGTCACTGACAACACCCAGCTCTACCTCACCACCATCCCTCTCCATTCTTCCTCTGTTACTAAATTATCAAACTGCTTATCTCACATCCACCGGATGGGCAGAAATTTCCTCCAATTAAAAATTGGAAAGACCAAAGCCATTGTCTTCAGTCACCATTAGAAATTCCGTTCCCTAACTCCCGAGTCCATCCCTCTCCCTGGGAACTGTCTGAGGCTGAACCACACTCTGCACAATCTCCGTGTTAGATCTGACCCCAAGATGAGTTTCTGAACACATTTCCACACCATCACTGATACCAATGTCGCCTGTGTCCACCACTCCCCAGCTCATCTGCTGCTGAAACGCTCATCCGTGCTCCTGTTACCATAAGACCATAAGACATAGAAGCAGAATTAGGCCACTCGGCCCATCAAGTCTGCTCCGCCGTTCAATCATGGCTGATATTTTCTCATCCCCATTCTCCTGCCTTCTCCCCATAACTCCTGATCCCCTTATTAATTAAGAATCTATCTATCTCGGTCTTAAAGACACTCAGTGATTTGGCTCCACAGCCTTCTGCAGCAAAGAGTTCACAGATTCACCACCCTCTGGCTGAACAAATTCCTCCTCATCTCTGTTGTAAAGGATTGTTCCTTGAGTCTGAGATTGTGTCCTCCCTTTGTTACCTTTAGACTTGATTCCAATACATTCCTATCCAGCCTCTCTCATTCACCGCACCCGCACACGGAAATATGAGATCATTCAAAGTCCTGTTCACCATCACCACCGTGCTCATTGACCTACTCAAGCTCTGATTAAGCAATGCCTCCATTATAAAATTTGTATTCAGGTTGTCAAATCCCTCCATGGTCATGAACATCGTCAGCCTTTAACCATGGAAGCAAAAAGCCCCGTTTAATGTTGGGAGAAACAGTTCACCTGTTCTGAATGTAGATAATGTTTTAGCCGACGATCTGACCTTTCGAATGGTATGTAGTCACGCTGGGGAGAAGCTTTCGAAATCTGGGGTCTGTGGAATAGATTTAATCAGACCTGGAAATTAATCGGCCTGTTCACACTGAGGAGTTACTGTTAATGTTCTCCGTGTGTGGGAAAGGATTCACTCAGATCACCAGCCTCACTTCTTCATGGTCAATCTGAACTGGACTGTTGCCAAGTGCAATGTATCTTTCCTGAGGTTTGGTGCCCAGTATGGAACACAGTTCATGCAGCAAGTGAGGAAAAGACAGCAGGAGTTTCTCTCATCTGTGATTTACAAGGACACATTCTCGGGTTCCCACCAGTTACGTTTCTTCTGTAATTTCTTCATTTTCCCTAAACTACCCTGCCTGTTGATTCTATTATTCTGATAATTCCATTACTGTAGCTATAAACATCACAGATTAGAATTTAATCTGTTCCATTATTTACTCTGGTTTAAGTTTATGTTGAGGTTAATAACAGACAAACTCTGTCCTCTCCCCAATCCAATTAGAGTTTCCAATGCGTCGATTCTGTGGAATGGAATGTCTTATCACCGTTTCCACGATGACCTGTCTGCAGTGAAGGAATGTCTTAACAACATTTCCACGGTGACCTGTCTGCACTGGAGCACCTGCTTGAGTTTCTCATTCTCCCTAAACTACGGATGCACGATCAATTGGACAAAGACGAGAGTTGAATACAAATGAGGCTTTATTACTCTAAGATGTGTGGCCTCCCACAGCAGCTGGCAAAATGGCTGCTGTACGGAGGACACACATATTTATACTCTGCCTACTGTGCGGAGCCAGCAGGCAGGGACTACCGCTGTACCTGTAGTACAGGGTCTTATCATACATATCCTAATATATGTACAACAGTGGTTTACCACATTCACCCCCTGTTAAAATTGAGTCCGGCGGGGGTGCTGGAGAACTATATACAGAAAGTTTGAGTTTAATGTACAGCATTGCAAAAAAATGTTGAAGTCCAGAGGTTAGGCAGTCCTGAACCAGTTATAAATTTAGTCGGTCCGTGGCCTTGATGTGCCACTTGGAGTGACGCAGTGGTGGCGGCGATAATTCCGATGTCGGTCTGGTCCTCGGTGACTCTGGGAGCATGCCAAAATCCTCTTCATCCTCAGGCGTGGGCAGGGGAAGGACGGATGGTCCTGGGGTGGTTGCTTCTGGGAGCGCTGGGAGAGGGTGGGGTGGAGCCAGGCCAGAGGTGTGTGTGTGTGGAACCTGCTGGTGTCAGGTCCCTGAGGGAGACAGTATCCTGGCGGCCACCGGGGTATGCTACGTAGGCAGACTGGGGGTTCGTGAAGGGAGCAACTGCACCCTTTCTGCCAACGGGTCCGGCTTGTGGAGTCGGACGTGCCTACGGAGGAGTACGGGTCCTGGAGCTGCGAGCCAAGTCGGGAGTGACACCCCAGATGTAGACTTCCTGGGGAAGGCAAAGAGACGATCATGGGGTGTGTCGTTAGTGGCGGTGCATAGTAGTGACCGAATGGAATGCAGTGCATCGGGGAGGACCTCCTGCCAGCGGGTGGCCGGGAGATTCCTGGACCGTAGGGCCAGTTGGACAGCCCTCCAGACCGTCCCGTTCTCACTCTCTACCTGCCCGTTTCCCCGGGGGTTATAGCTGGTCGTCCTGCTGGAGGTGATACCCATGCTGAGCAGGTACTGACGCAGCTCATCACTCATGAATGAGGATCCCCTGTCACTGTGGATGTAGACGGGGAAACCGAACAGAGCAAAGATTGTGTTGAGGGCTTTGATGACGGTGGCAGATGTCATGTCGGGGCATGGGATGGCGAAGGGGAATCTGGAGTACTCATCGACCACACTGAGGAAATACGTGTTACGGTCGGTGGAGGGGAGGGGCCCTTTGAAATCCATGCTGAAGTGTTCAAAGAGGCGGGAGGCCTTCACCAGGCGTGCGCAGTCCGGCTGGTGGAAGTGCGGTTTGCACTCCGCACAGATCTGGGAGTCCCTGGTTGTCTGCACTTCCTCGACGGAGTAGGGCAGATTGCGGGCCTTTATAAAATGGTACAGCCGTGTGACTCCTGGGTGACAAAGGCTGTCGTGCAGGGTCCGGAGTCAGTCTTCTTGGGTGCTGGCACATGTACCTCGGGATAGGGCGTCTGGGGCTTGTTGAGCTTGCCGGGGCGATACATAATCTCGTAGTTGTATGTGGAGAGCTCGATCCTCCACCTCAAGATTTTATCATTTTTGATCTTGCCCCGCTGTGTGTTATTAAACATGAAGGCTACCGACCGTTGGTCAGCGAGGAGCGTGAATCTCCTGCTGGCCAAGAAATGCCTCCAATGCCGCACAGCTTCAACGATAGCTTGGGCCTCTTTTCCGACGGAGGAGTGCCGAATTGAGGAGGCATGAAGGGTGCGGGAAAAGAATGCCACCGGCCTGCCTGCCTGTTTGAGGGTGGCCGCGAGGGTGATGTCTCATGCGTCGCTCTCCACTTGAAAGGGCAGCGTCTCATCTACTGCGTGCATCGCGGCCTTGGTGATATCGGCTCTGATACGGTCGAAGGCATGTAGAGCCTCGGCTGTCAGGGGAAAATGGGTGGACTGGATGAGTGGGCGGGCCTTGTCCGCATGGTTTGGGACCCACTGGGCGTAGTATGAAAAGAACCCCAGGCAGTGTTTGAGGGCCTTGGGGCAGGTTAGCAAAACCATCCCTGGATGCAAAAGCTCGGAGAGACAGTATGGAAGGTATGGCAAGCTGGGACTCTTAAATTCGAATTTGGGATTCTCAGATTACCCACAAAGTGGACTGGGGGAATGGGGTTAGATCAAGCTGACAAGTGATTTTATTTATTTTTATCTTTTAAATAAATTTAGAGTGCCCAATTCATTTTTTCCAATTAAGGGGCAATTTAGTGTGGCCAATCCACCTACCTGACACATCTTTGGGTTGTGGGGGCGAAACCCACGCAAACACGGGGAGAATGTGCAAACTGCACACGGACAATGACCCAGAGCCAGGATCGAACCTGGGACCTCGGCGCCATGAGGCAGCAGTGCTAACCACTGTGCCACCGTGCTGCCCAGCTAACGAGTGATTTTAAAGTAACCAGCATGTCTTATGTTTTTCACCAGCAAGCTGCAGTGAGATATTTCTTCATAAGATTTCAATAATATTAATTATTTTTAAACTATTTTAGATTATACAACAACTTTCTTGCAGATCTCACTATTATGAATAGAAAACATCCGTATTGACTTCTCACACAGAAAATAGCAGGGGGAGGCCATTCGGCCCTTTTGAGCATGCTCCACCATTCATTATGATCATGGCTGATCATCCAACTCAATCGCTTGATCCTGCCTCCCCCCCCCCCCCCCCCCCCCGCCAATATTCTTTGATCCCCTTCGCCCTAAGTGCTGTATCTAACTGCTTCTTGAAAACATACATTCTACATAAACATACATTCTACATAATTGGCCTCAACTACTTTCTGTGCCAACGAATTCCACAGGCTCACCACTCTCTGGATGAAGATATTTCTCCTCATCTCTGTCCTAAATGGGCTACCCTCATATCCTCAGACTGTGACCCCTGGTTGTGGACACACCCACCATCGGAACATCCTTCCTGCAACTACCCTGTCCAATCCTGTTAGAATTTTATAGGTTTCTATGAGATCCCCTCTCATTCTTCTAACTTCAGAGAATAAAATCTTAATTGATTCAATCTCTCCTCATACATCAGTCCTGCCATCCTGGGATTTGGTCTGGTAAACCTTCGCTGCACTCCCCCTCGAGGAAGAATAAAGATAAGGAGACCAAAACTGCACACAATATTCCAGTTGTTGCCTCACCAAGGCCCTGTATAATTACATCTGCCATTCATTTGCCCACTCACTCAACTTGTCCAAATCACACTGAAGGATCTCTGCACCCTCCTCACAGCTCACCCTCCCACACAACTTGATGTCATCTGTAATTTTGCAGATATTACATTTTGTTCCCTCATCTAAATCATTTATATATATTGTAAATAGCTGGGGTTTGATCAGCAATCCCTGTGGTAGTCACTGCCTACCAATTTGAAAAAGACCTGTTAATTCCCATTCTGTTTCCTGTCTGCCAACCAGTTTTCTATCCATACCAATACACTACTCCTAATTCCATGTGCTTCAATTGTAAAAGCTCATCTCCTAAGGAGGACTTTGCCAAAAGCCATCTGAAAGTCCAAATGCACCACATCCACTGGCTCTCCCTCGTCAACTCCACCAGTTACATCCTCAAAATTCCAGTAGATTTGTCAAGCATGATTTTCCCTTCATAAATCCATGCTGACTCTGTCCGATCCTGACACTGCTTTCTAAGCGCTGAGCTATAAAATCTTGATAATGGATTCTAGACTTTTCCCCACTACCGATGTCAGGCTTACTGGTCTATAATTCCGTTTTCTCTCTAGCTCTCTTTTTAAATAGTGGAGTTACATCAGCCACCCTCCAATCCGCAGGAACTGTTCCAGAGACTATAGAATCCTGGAAGATGACCACCAATACATCCACTATTTCTAGAGCCACCTCCTTAATTACTTGGCGATGCAGATTATTAGGCCCTGGGGATTTATCAGCCTTCAATCCCATCATTTTCCGCAACACTATTTTTCTACTAATATTGATCTCCTTCAGTTCCTTCCTCTCACTAAATCCTGCATTCCCCAACATTTCTCACAGTGAATTTTGGCTAATCCAGCTTTTTATAAGCTCTGAGACTATGTCTAATCAAATTATTCCTTTCCAGATGATTATACATCCTATGTCTTATAAACCTTTCCAAGATTTTGCCCACAACAGAAGTAAGGCTCACTGGTCTATAGTTACCGGGGTTTGTCTCTACTCCCCTTCTTGAACAAGGGGACATTTGCTATCCTCCAGTCTTCTGGCACTATTCCTGTTGACAAAGATGACTTAAAGATCAAAGCCAAAGGCTCAGCAATCTCCTCCCTAGCTTCCCAGAGAATCCTAGGATAAATCCCATCCGGCCTATCCAGGGGACCTATCTATTTTCACCCTTTCCAGAATTGTTAACACCTCCTCCTTATGAACCGCAAGCCCTTCTAGTCTAACTAATCACTAACTAATGGTTAGTGATTTGGAGGGGAACCTGGAGGTGGCAGTGTTCCCAGGTATCTGCTGCCATTCTGCTTCTAGATGGTGGTGATCCTGAGTTTAGAAGGTGCTGCCTAAGGAGCCTTGGTGAGTTACTGCAGTGCATCTTGTAGAAAGTACACACACCTGCCATTTTTCACATGTGGTAAAGGGAGTGAATGTTTGTGGATAGGTTGCCAATCAAGTGGGTTACTTTGTCCTTGAGTGTTGTTGGATCTGCACCCATCCAGACAAGTGGGGAGTATTCCATTACATTCCTGATTTGTGTCTTTTAGATAGTGCACAGGTTTTAGGGAGTCAGGAGGTGAGTTACTCGCTGCAGGATTCTTGCCTTTGATCTGCTCTTGTAGCCACCATTTATGGCTAGTCCAGTTTGGTTTCTGGTCAATGGTAACCCCCAGGATGTTGACAGCGAGGGATTCAATGATGGTAATGCTATTGAATGTCAAGGGGCAATTGTTAGATCCTCTCTTGTTGGAGATGATCATAGTCTGGCACTTGTGTGGCACAAATGCAACTTACCACTTGTCTGTATAAACCTAGATATTATCTCGCTGCATTTGGCCATGGACGCTTCAGTAACTGAGGAGTCGCAAATGGTGAACATTGTGCAGTCATTAGCAAGCATCCCCACTTCTGACCTTATCATGGGAGTACGGTCATTGACGAAGCATCAGCTGAAACTAGTTTGGCCTCAGACACAGTTTGAACATGTCTGGGATTCATTCTTCAGTGAATTTCACAAAGCATTTCTGAATAAGTTATTTTACATTTGACAAATCACAGCTGCACACTCACACCGATATCCTCACATGAGGCTACAAGGGCTCCATCCAATGCAGACAATTCATCGACTTTCAGGTGATCTCATATTAAAACATAGAATTGTTTAAGTCTAATTGCAATCAACCAATCCACCAGTGTTTATAAACAGTTCACTCGATTGTTTTAGTTTGAACAAGACTTGACGTTAGGAAATCAGGAATTTCAGATGGTAAATTGAAACTAATGTATTTAAAAAAAAAAGATACATAGTGATACAGAAGGAAAAGGGTAAACTGATCGATACAGAAGGAAAAGGGGAAACTGATCGATACAGAAGGAAAAGGGGAAACTGATCGATACAGAAGGAAAAGGGGAAACTTATTAACACAAAACAGACTTTTACCATTTCTCTTGGTTGATCAGGCTGTAAAAACATAATCCCTCTGGTACCCCTTCTTTGACAACAATTCTGATGGGAACCTTGCTTTGGGGATTCCAGTACATGGCTGGCAACAGACCTTCTCCTCGGGTTTTAAGTACCTAAGTAGATCCTCCCTCAGTTTGAATAAACTAATTAGAACTCAATGGTTGGTCAATTTTATACATGAATCAGTTTGATTGGGTTTTAACCATTTGGGTAAATGTCGCAGATCGGGATACAGTGGGAATGTTTAATGTATTCCTCCCATCATTGTGTGACTTTCCAGTTACAAATAAGGTTACCAAGGGAATGAAGACTTGTTGCTAACCATCAGATCAGATCATACATTCCTTCTCACAGAAGCTGTAATATAGAATTTAAAACAGGCTTACACAGTTTTAGGTACAACCAAGTCTTTTAACACAACCACTAACAGATTATTAAATCGTCAATTAAAATCAACTGAGGCACACTACTTAATTAATAATTTGTTTCTGACTAGTGAATAATTAATACACATCATTGATTAATATAACCGATCAATTGCTGAATACAAAATGCCCTTTTCATTTAAATGTTAGTTTCAAAATGGCTTCCTTGATCTTATTAGCTTACTTCAGTAAATATAAAATGTAGCTCACCTGAAAATGAATCATTTACTGCCTAGTCCCACTTATATGTGTCTGTAAATATTTTTGCTCATCTCCCCCTGAATGCTTCAATGTCTTTGGCATTGGCCATTTTATCAAATGCAATTCTCTTTGAAAGTTCATCCACAACGATACAAACATCTCCAAGAGAGCCATCAATTTATTAGTCTCATCTACACTTTCCTTTTATTAAAATATACATCAATACCACATTGATATATTCCACTGAACTACACCCACAGTGAGGTATTCCAATTCTCATTTAGTGGGGTTATTTTTCCTTAACTTTATTCCTGTGCTCAATCGCTTGCTCTTATATAATTTTACACATCCCATTAGATATCTCATTCATGAGGCTTAGAGAAATGTTACTGTCCAGTATTCCTTCTACCTTTAAAACAGGAATCAGACATTGTAATTTGATTCCAGGTATCAATAGTTTAGATGTTTTTATTTTCAAAATTAGTTCAAATTCAATTTGCCGTATTGTGGGGCTGGCGGGTTTTCTTAATCTTCAATTTATTTCCCGAAAGGAAACTTTCTTTTCCGATTCCCGGGAACCACCCAGACTGTTTGTCATCAGGTTTTGTTCTGAATATTTAATAATCCCTCTCAGCTTCAGGTAAATCTCCCTTTCGAAGTTTGAAATAGAAAAGCTATAATTTTACTTTAGCAATTTTGGCAACAATTATGCCGACTTGCTGGTTTTAAATGGTATTTTTACATCAGAATCAAGAGTCTTGGCAATTGGTTTGGAGGCAAGTTCCAGCTCAAGCTCTTTCTCTCAAAAAGTAACAAATGGCCTGAATGGTTAAGGCCAAAGTCTTTGAAAGGCAAAGCCTTGAGTTCAAATTGTCACCATGTTGTGATACTTGATGCCAGTTCTTGAATTCAGAAATAAAAACCTTCTCGATCTCTTGCTGTAGCATCAGCACGAACCCTGGAAACCTGTTGAATCCACTTGGATTTGTCCGAGAGCCCAATGGATTAATGTGTTCAGGAGAGCAACCAAGGATGAGAGAGCGGAAATAATCTTGAGTTAACGATGAGGTGTTATTGTTCAGTAGTTACGTTCCCATCTGAGTCAGGATGATGTGGGTTCAACTTCAGCTCCAGAAACCTGACCATAAAATCCGGCTGGTATTCCGATGCTGTACTGAGGGAATACAGCACTGTACTGAGGGAATACAGCACAGTACTGAGGGAATATAGCACTGTACAGAGGGAATACAGCACTGTACTGAGGGAATACAGCACTGTACTGAGGGAATACAGCACAGTACTGAGGGAATACTGCAATGACTTTCAGAGGAAACCTTCCAATATAACCCCATCTGCTCTTGCAGCTGGACGTAAAAGTTCCCTTGGTGATATTTCGAAGGAAGTTCTCTCGGGTGAACTGCTCAATATAAAGCCCTCGGTGATGAGCACTGAACAGATAATCTGGTCATAATCATAGTTCTGTTTTGAACTCACTTTCTTGCTTCACAGATGCTGCCCGACCTGCTGAGTATTTCCAGCATCTTATTTGTGTTTGTAGGAGCCTGTTGTACACAATCTGGCTGCTGCATTTCCTACATTACAACAGTGACTACACTTCAAAAGAACCTCATTGTCTGGAAAGCACTTTGGGACATCCTGAATTTGTGAGAGGCGCTATATAAATCCAAGTGTTCCATTAACAAAGGAGAAAAGACCCAACAATGGAACAGTCGGTAACAGGACATCAATTTGTCTCCTCTTATCTTACAGAAATCAAGGACTCCAACACTGTGTTTAATGCAATTCATGTCCATTCTGTTAATCCCATGAACTGGGCTGGAGTTTAACATCAAGGAAAATAAATCTGTACTGTCAGAATGAACATGGTTCATTCCTGAGTGGAGGAATCCAATCCCTGTAATCACATGTGAACTCTCTGGTGACTCAGACGAGTGGATGGCTGAGTGAATCCTCTATCGCACACGGGGCAGGTGAACGGCTTCGCCCCGGAATGGATTCGCTGGTGGTTCATCAACTCCCTTCTGCTTTTAAAGCTCTTCTCACAGTCAGAACAATGAAATGGTCTCTCATCAGTGTGAACAAGTGTATGTGTCATAAGCTGCGATTTTGCAGCGAATCCCTTCCCACACTCAGCGCAGGTAAAGGGTTTCTCTCCATTGTGAATTCGCTGGTGATTCAGAAAATTAGGTAAATTAGTGAAACTCTTCTCACACTCCGTGCAGGTGAATGCCTTCTCTTCAGTGTGATCACGCTGGTGTCTAAGAAGATGTGATGATCTAATAAATCCCTTCCCACACACAGAGCAGACGTACGGCCTCTCACCAGTGTGGACACGCTTGTGTAGAATGAGGTGGGAAGAACAAGTGAACCTCTGCCCGCACTCAGAGCAGTGGAATGGTCTCTCCCCAGTGTGAACCCGTAGATGTTCAGTGAGGTGGGATGAACACCGGACGGTCTTCCCACACTGAGAGCAATCGTAGGGTTTCTCTCCAGTGTGAACTCGCTGGTGTGTCATTAGGCTGGATGACTGAGTGAATTCCTTTCCACAGGTGGAGCAAGTGAACAACTTCTCTCTAGTGTGACTGCGTTTATGAGTTTCTAGTGCAGATGGGGAGCTGAAACCCTTCCCACATTTCCACGGTTTCACCATGGTGTCACTGGATTGGATAATCAGTTAAAGCCTCGTTGACACAAGGAATAATTGTACGGTGTCTCCCCGCTGTGAATGATATGATTTTTTTTCAGGTTGTGTAATAGTTGAAGCCCTTTCCATAGTCAGGTCACTGGAACTCTCTCACTTGGGTGTGTGTCAGTGTGGCTCTCGGTGTTTTTCCAGTCACACTGATAATTCAGATCCTTTCCGACATCAAAGGCTGGTGATATTCAACTCATCGTGAATGTGTGAAATCCTCTCCTTCCAATCCCCTTTAAAAGGAGTTGACTATGGAATTTCTATGGAATATTCTTCTCTCTCTTATTTCCCCAAATATGTTGCCCAATCAAAGTAAAAGAAGGCAAAATCACAACAAAAACAAGGAAAACTTTTTAACCAAACCAGAATGTTGTTTTCAGTGTCTCAGAAGCACTCTGCACCCTGAGGTACCAACAGTTGTGGAAGGTGTCAAGTGTACTGGAGGACACCTCATGTTTCCGTTCCAGGGCCACCTGAACATGGACAAGACCACAGAAGAGAGGCGAGCAGCCAGAGGAAGCCCTACATTCTCCCCCCATAGGGATCTACAAATTGGTGTTTTAAACAGATCAGGAGCAGACCA
Source organism: Scyliorhinus torazame (assembly GCF_047496885.1). Taxonomy (NCBI): domain Eukaryota; kingdom Metazoa; phylum Chordata; class Chondrichthyes; order Carcharhiniformes; family Scyliorhinidae; genus Scyliorhinus; species Scyliorhinus torazame. The sequence continues at coordinate 68,464,515 of NC_092711.1, forward strand.
GCCGCTCCGGCTAGCCCAGACCCCTCTGTGCAGCAAAGATGATCTTCTCAAAGAACATCCTGCCTAAGCCCACTCCCCTACCCTATCCCCATAACCCCACCTAACCTGCAGATCTTTGGGTTGTGGGAGGACATCAGAGCACCGGAAGAAACCCAGGCAGACACAGAGAATGTGCAAACTTCACAACGACAGCCACCCAAGTTCGGATTCGAATCTGGGTCTCAGTCGCTGTGAGGCAGTTCCAATTAACAATTTTAAACTATTCTGAGGTGTATTCGTTCCGGGCACTAGGACCCAGTTGAAAAAGAGACCCTGAAAGTTCTGCCCATTCTCTCTTGCGTCACCCAGACGCCATCGCATGCGCTCTTCCTTTCTCTGAACCATCATGGCGGCTGTTCACCTGGCCCTGATCCTAGGGTCAGGAACCGGACCAACAAACTCGCTCCGGCAGCGTCTTATTTAGGGTTTGCGGCGTTCACTGAGGAGTTGAGAAACTCTCCCCGTCCAGAGCTGGCTCCATCGCTCCCCCTGGGATTCCATATCCTGACCAGTTTACTGCAGCCCATCTACACCACCGCTTCCCGGTCCTCTCCGACGCGGAACAGAGGAGCCATCCATAATGCCCCGCGGCTGGCTGGGCCTGGAGCATGCGGAATGAGCCAGTTGCATCGAGCGGTCTCTGGGCCGCGGGGGATTGTGGGAACTATGGCCACCATTCATCAGCTCCAGTAGGAAAATTTAATTTAATTTAAATTTTAAAAAAAATAATCTTTACTGTCGCAAGTAGGCGTATATTAAAACTGCAATAAATTTACTATGAAAAGCCCCTAGTCCCCACATTCCGGCGCCTGTTCAGGTACACAGAGGGAGAATTCAGAATAGAACAAAGGAAAGCACAGGAACAGGCCCTTCGGCCCTCCAAGTTCGTGCTGACCATGCTACCTGTCTAAACTAAAATCTTCTACACTTCCTGGGTCCATATCCCTCTATTCCCATCCAATTCACCTAACAAGCACGTCTTTCGGGACTTATGGGAGGAAACTTTAGCACCCGAAGAAACCGGGACCGGGTTTGAATCTGGCCTTGGATGACTGTCAGTATGGAGTTTGTGCGTTCTCCCCAAATCTGTGTGGGTTTCCTGCGGGTGCTGCCACAGTCCAAAGATGTGCAGGTTAGGTGGTGTTATGGGGATCGGGTGAGGTTATGGGCCTAGCTAGCGCACTTTTTCAGGCATATAGTGTAATCCTGAGCGACCGAATGGCCTCCTTCTGCACTTTAGGGATTCTATGGATTCTAGTGCCATCATGTCGATGGGAAATAGGAGGGGCCAAGGATAGATCCTTGGGGGACACCATGTTGGTGAGGAAAGGGAGTTTGGAGATGGGGTGGTACTTTGCAGGAAGTTGGGGTCAAAGGTTGTTTTCTCAGGAAAGGTGAAGATCGTGTATTTAAAAGTGAGAGGGGCAAAGCCAGAAGCGAGAGAGAACTGTTAACGATATCAATTAATGTGGGGAAGTTGGATGGTCAGCGGTTTAGTGAGAATTGGGTCAAGGGAGCAGAAGGCAGGTCTTGTAATCAAGATGAGATTGAACAGGACATGACAGGAGATCGGAGAGCAACCGGAGATAGATCCGAGTTCACACTCAGACAAGGGGGATTTTTAGAGACAGTTTGGCCCGGTGGAGCTAGTGGAAGGGAGGGGAGCAGCTGATCAGCATGTCCACTCACTGTAATTACTTGTGAATTCGCTGGTGTCTCATCAGGTTGGATGACTGTGTGAATCTCTTCCCACACTTGGGGCAGGTGTACGGCCTCTCCCTAGTGTGAACTCGCTGATGTGCCAGCAGGCTGGATGACTGAGTGAATGTCTTCCCACACTGGGAGCAGGTGAACGGTCTCTCCCCAGTGTGAGTTCGCTGGTGTACAGTGAGGTCAGATGATGTCTTGAACCCAGTTCCGCAGTAAGAGCACTGGAACGGTTTCTCGTCAGTCTGAATACGCTGATGACGCATCAGTTCCCCGGAACTTTTAAAGCACTTCTCACAGTCTGGGCATTTAAAAGGTTTCTCATCAATGTGAACACGTTTATGGTGGAGCAGTTCCCGGGAACTTTTGCAGCACTTCCTGCAGTCTGTGCATTTAAATGGTCTCTTGTCATTGTGAACACTCTGATGATTCAGCAGAGTGGATAACTGAGTGAATCCCTTCCCACACTCAGAGCAAGTGAAAGGTCTCTCCCCAGTGTGACTGCGCTGGTGTGTCCACAGGTTTGATGACCTACTGAACCCACTGCCACACAGGGAGCAGGTGAAAGGCCTCTCCCCAGTGTGAGTGCGTTGGTGTTCACGGAGTTGAGATGACTGCTTGAACCCAGTCCCACGGTGAGTGCACCTAAACGGTCGCTCGTTGGTGTGAGCTCGTTGATGGAGTATCAGGTCCCGGGAACATTTATAGCACTTCCCACAATCTGGACATTTAAATGGTCTCTTGTCCGTATGAACTCGCTGGTGCGGCATTAAGTCAGATGACCAAGTGAATCCCTTCCCATACTCTCAGCAAATAAATGGTCTCTTCCCAGTGTGAACTAGCTGGTGTCTCAGCAGGTTGGACGACTGAGCAAATCCCTTCCCACAGAGGGAGCAGTTGAATGGTTTCTCCCCGGTATGAACCTGCTGGTGTTGCAGCAGGCTGGATGATCGAGAGAATCTCTTCGCACAATCAAAGCAAGTGAATGACCTCTCCACAGAGTGTCTTGGATGATGAATTTCCAGTTGAGATGTGGATCTGAATCCCTCCTCACATTCCCATGGTTTCTCCTCACTGAGAACCGTGCTTTTTCCTTCTATGTTCAAAATTCACCGATGTTCAGGTTGCAACAAATTGGGCGATCCTCAGATCCTGATGCAATGTTTGGTTTGAGTTTCCTGACTGCAAATCTTCCCCTTGTAACACTCTGTCAAACTGATTTAAAACAAAAAAAAGGGAGTGAGAGCGAACCCACAAAAACACAAAGGCAGATTGTAAAATTGACCTCAATTAATCTGGTCATTTGTGGGGGCGGCACTGGGAAAAAGTGACCATGAAAACCTGCTGGATTGTCATAAAAACCGAACTGGCTCACTATTGTCCTTCAGGAAAGGCAACCTGCCACATGACCTATACCCACCTTTGCAAGAACACAAGAAATAGGAGCAGAAGTAGACCATTCGGCCCGTTGAACCTGCTCTGCCATTGAACACGATTGTGGCTGATCTTGGTCTTCCATTCCCCTTTCCCGCCAGCTCCCCATCTCCTTGACTTCCGGAGAGACCAAAAATCTCACCATCTTAACCTTAAATATATTCAGTGATGGAGTATCCACAATCCTCTGTGCTAGGGAATACATGTGACAAGAAAGACAGAGAGGGAGAGAAAAAGAGTGAGTCGTGGTGCAGAGACAGAAATGATGAGGGAAAGGGAGAGAGAGAAGGGAATGGGAGTGACAGGGGCAATGGAGAGGTATTTTCTCAACTTACAACAGAATCACAATTTGACAGAATCTCCGAAACCTCCGCCACCTGGATGGACCAGGACAGCAGATGTGTGTGAACATCACGACCTGCAAGTTCCCTTCCAAGACATGTCTGAACTTGTCTGACATCCAGTACTGGAGGAGCAGAAATTTCCTCCATTTAAATATTGAGAAGTTTAAACCCATTCACTTCCGTCCCCTCGACAAACTCCATCCCTGTCTGTCCCTGCCAAATGTCTGAGGCTGAAGCAAACTGTTCACAACAATGGTGAAATATTGCACCCCAGATGAGCTCCCAAACACATATCCACATCATCATCAAGATCACCTATTTTGTAATGTTTCTCTGAAAAGTCTTAATATTTTATTCTGTTCAAGGCACAATATAAATACGAATTATTGTCACAGCTCTGGATACGTATCATTGTTCTTTCCCATAAATAACAATTTGTAACTCAGAGTGAAACAGTTTGATGACATTCTGACATGAAGAACCATTTTTAAAATGTTGCCCCCAACAATGATGGCGACTGAGCCTGCGCTCTGCTCCAATAAAGATATGTTGGGCGCGCGTGTACGCAATTAAAAAGGTGTGCGCATGCGCATTGTTGCCAGTTCGGAACAAAGATGGCGGCCGCTTCGATCTATCTGTGAGAAAGCTGCAGCCTCCGCTCAGGTCACCTGGTATTGGTAGGTTATTTTTCCGGGTTTCCTGTTTCTATAATATGTTTACGAACTGTGCCTAACGACCGGGCTGATCCCACTGACCTGCCATTCCCACCTTTACGGATTGTGAATCGGAGAAAGAACCTTCTTCTCATCGCCATTAATCAAACTGCGCATGCTTCATTCAGCCCCCCCCCCCCCCATTCACTGTGATTGGTTGGAGGACCAGCTGCTCCAGTTCGGGCCTGCTGCTTCCATTGGTCCGGACATGCCGTCAATCATTCCCCGGGCATTGTGAGGTATCAGGTGAGGGGTCCATCAGAGTCAGCATGGTTTTGCGAAGGGTAAATCGTGTTTGAATCATTTGTTGAAGTTCTTCGAAGATGTAACAAGCCAAATGGATATTGGGGGTAATGTAGATGTATTTGGACTTCCAGAATACATTTGATAAGGTGCCTCACAAAAGGTTATAAACAAGGGGGTTGACAGGTAATGTAATATATAATCTTTTTTAGTGTCATAAGTGGGCTGACATGAACACTGCAATCAAGTTACTGTGAAAATCCCCTAGTCACCACATTCTGGCGTCAGTTCGGGTACACAGAGAGAGAATTCAGAATGTCCAAATAACCTCACAGCACGTCTTTTAGGATTTGTGGGAGGAAACCGGAGCAGCCGGAGGAAACCCACGCAGACAAGGTGAGAACGTACGGCCTCCGCACAGACAGTGACCCAAGCCGGGAATCAAATCCGGGTCAATGCTAACCACTGTGCTACTGTGCCGTCCTTAAAATAAAGAATAGACACCACTGGATTTCGAACCCAGGATTTCCTGTTTCGAGTCAGGCGCTTTAACCAATAATGATATCGCTTGGATAGAGGATTGGCTAACCAACCGACAGCAGAGTGAGGATTAATCTGTCTTTTTCTGGTCGGCAAGCTGTAACCAGTGGTGTGCCTCAGGGTTTGGTTCTCAGGCCCCAGTTATTTACAACCTATATTAATGATTATGGGACAGATAGAATAGACAGTATCCAAATTTGTAGATGACACTGAAATGGGTGGGGAAACAAGTTGCAGGAGGAAATATGAAATAAACTAATGGATATGCATAGGTTGGGTGAGTGGGCCAAATTTGAATAAAAAGGCAACATATTATCTAAATGAAGAGAAACTTCAAAATGCTTTTGTACAGCGGGATCTTGGTGTCCTCCCATCCATTCTTCTCACCCACTTCCCAACCCTCTTCCATCCACTGACTCTTTCGACACCTCCTGCTGCCTTGGGAAAGAGGGCAGAATAAACAAAGCCCCCTCCCACCTGAGTTATCAGGTGGCACAGTAACACAATGGTTAGCACTGTTGTTTCACGGCGCCAGGGACCTGGGTTCGATTCCCAGCTTGGGTCACTGTGCGGAGTCTGCACGTTCTCCCCGTGTCTTGGTGGGTTTCCTTCGGGTGCTCCGGTTTTCCTCCCACAAGCTCTGAAAGACGTGCTCGTTAGGTGAATTGAACATTCTGAATTCTCCCTCAGTGTAACCGAACAGGTGCCGGAGTGTGGCAACTAGGGGATTGTCACAGTAACTTCAGTGAAGTGTTAAGCCTACTTGTCCCACTAATAAAGATTATTATTGTTTATTTCAAGGAAGATGGAGTCTAATAGCAAAGTGCTGTTGCTGCAACTGCACAAGCAGCCAGTGAGGCCACGTTTAGAACACGGTACAGTCTTGATCACCTTCTTTAAGGAAAGATGAGGGACTGCCAAATGAGGAAAGAATTCTCTCAAACTGCTGAATCTTGGAATTATTTACCCCGGGTAACGTGGAGGCCGAGTCCTTGATCAGTTGCAAGGCTAAGATTGAGATGTTTTTAATCGGTTGGGGAATTAAGGGGAATAGAGAGAAGGTAGGAAAGTGGACTTAGTGAGTGTGAGAAAAGCTCTGATCTCATTAAATTGTGGAGCAGCTCAAAGGCTGAATGGCTAACGCCTGTCCCTATTTCTTCTGGTCTATTCTGTTTGTCGGTAAAGATTTCCAGTATCTGTGTGACTGGAGAAGCACTGAGATATATAAAATCCTGGTTAGACACCACCTGGACTGCTATCATTTAAATTTTAAAAAAATGCTGGAAACCTTCAGCATATCGGGCAGCGTCTGTGGAGAGAAACATAGTTAATGTTTCAGGTCAGCATGATCTTTCATTAGATCAAGAATAGTGTTCCCATTAGGGACAAAGGGGCAATCTGTGGGTGGAGCCAGAGGACATTGGTTGGGAGTTGAACAAGTACTTCACATCTGTCTTCACCCAAGAGAATGAGGAGGTAGATATGGAACTCGGACAGCGAGACTGAGGTTCCTGAGCAAATTGACGTGGGGAGTGACATAGTGTTGGCAGGCTTAAAAGTGGACGAATCTCCAAGTCTGGATGAACTGTGTCCCAGGATGCTGTGAGAGATGAGGGAGGAGTTTGCAGGAGCTCTGATCCAAATTTTTAATTCCTCTCTGGCCACAGTGGGGTGCCAGAGGACTGGAGAACAGCTATTTAAGAAAGGTTGTCGAGATAAGCCAGGGAACTACAGACCAGTTAGTCTTACGTCAGTGGTAGGGAAAATATTGGAGAAAATTCAGAAGGAGAGAGACTTGTCTTCACTTGGAGGGCAAGATTTGATCAGGAATAGTCAGCGTGGCATTGTCAGAGAGAAGTTATGCTGAACAAATTTTGAATTTATTTTTTATGTGACCGGCTGTGTTGATGCAGTTTGCTGGATTTCAGCAAAGCCTTTGACAAGATCCCAAACAAGAGACTTTATAAAGAAGGCAAAAGCTCATGGGATAGAGGTAACATGATAAGGTGGATTCAAAATTGACTTAGCTGTCGCAGCCAGAGGGTGATGACAGATGGCTGCTTTAGTGACTGGAAGCCAGTGTCGAGTGGCACACCACCGGGATCCAGCAGAGTAAGAATGGAGGGAGCATGTGTGGGATGGAGATTTGCAGCTTTCGGGGAATAAGAGAGGAAAGAATGTTCCATAGGAACTAGAATTATCTGTTCTGAGTTTCTACCCTGTACTGACAGCGATGAATTTTCTAAATTGTTTTTACAGGATATTAGATGAGGAAGAATTACAAACAGAAGTCTCAAACGTCACGTCTCGATCTGACAGTCACTCGATTCCCTGGAACCTGAATATCATCGGTCTTTGAGTCTAGAAGGAGAAATATTCGTCCGAACTGTCAGCTTCTAAAGGTTTCAAACATCAGTGCGACTGGAAAAGCAACGAGATACGTGCAACATACACCCGAGTGAGAGTGTTCCAGTGAACTGACTGTGGAAACATCAGTGTGACTGGAAAAGCACCGAGACCCACACAACACACACCCGAGTGCGAGAGTTCCAGTGAACTGACTGTGGAAGGATCAGTGTGGCTGGAAAAGCAATGAGATACACACAGCACACACCTGAGAGAGTGTGCCTGACTGTGGAAAGATCTTTCACCAGTTACACATCCTGACAAAACATCACACCATTCACAGCGGGGAGAGACTGCACCCGTGCTCTGTGTGTGGACGAGGCTTCAACTGATCATCGAACCTGGAGAGATACAAGTTGACCAGCACTATGGAGAAACCGTGGAAATGTGGGGACTGTGGGAAGGGATTCAAAGCTCCGTCTGAGGTGGAAATACATAGGCGCAGTCACACTGGAGAGAGGCCGTTCACCTGCTCTGACTGTGGGAAGGGGTTCAGTGATTCATCCAACCTGCTGATGCACCAGCGAGTTTACACCGGGGTGAGGCCATACACCTGCTGTGATTGTGGGAAGAGATTCAGTCGATCATCCAACCTGCAGTCACACCAGCGAGTCCACACTGGTGAGAGGCCGTTCACCTGCTCTGAATGTGGGAAGGCGTTCACTCTGTTATCCCATTTGCAGACACACCAGAGAGTTCACAGCGGGGAGAAGCCATTCACCTGCTCCCAGTGTGACAAAGGATTTACTAATTCATCCAATCTACAGAAACACCAACGGGTTCACACGGGGGAGAGGGCATTCACCTGCTCTCAGTGTGGGAAGGGATTCACTCAGTTAACCCACTTACTGACACACCAGCCGGTTCACACTGGAGAGAGGCCGTTCACCTGCTCAGAATGTGGGAAGGGATTCATTCAGTTGTCCAAGCTGCTGATAACACCAGCGAGTTCACACTGGGGAGAGGCCATTCACTTGCTCCGAATGTGGGAAGGGATTCACTCAGTCCTCCACCCTGCTCTCTCACCAGCGAATTCACACTGGGGAGAGGCCATTCACCTGCACTGTGTGGGGAAAGGGATTCAGAGATTCATCCACCCTGTTGAAACACCAGCGAGTTCACACTGGGGAGAGGCCATTCCTCTGCTCTCAGTGTGGGAAGGGATTCACTCAGTCATCTAGCCTGTTGACACATCAGAGAGTTCACACCGGGGAGAGACCATTCACCTGTTCTGTTTGTGGGAAGGGATTCACACAGTCAGCCAACCTGCAGACACATCAGCGAGTTCACATGCGATTACAGGGGTTGGATTCTGCTGTTATTGCTGCTGTTAATCACATCCAGGACTGACATGCTCACAGTTGGTGAAGCGGGAGGGTTTCTTTCTGCTGGTCGGTCTCCCGACTTTGCTTCCAGTGGGCTGATGTTGAGTCTTAAGAGCACATTCCCACTGAAATATCCACAAAAGCTGGTGAAGGACACTTATTTCATCCCATGTAGGGTTCAATTCTGGCCTTGGGTGATTGCCTGAGTGGAGTTTGCACTTTATGGGTTTTCTCCAAGTGATCCAGTTCCTTCCCATAGTCCACATGTGCAGGTTAGGTGGATTGGCCACTCTTTTGAGGTCCACCAACCATGCTAAATTGCCTCTTAAGTGTCCAAGGATGTGCAGGTTGGGTGAGTGGCCATGCTAAATTGCCCATTTGTGTCTAAAGATGTGTAGGTTTGGTTATTGGGATAGGGTGGGTGAGTCGATTCGGGTGGAGTGCTCTTTCAGAGGGTCGGTGCAGACTTGATGGGCCAAATGGCTTCTGAGGGTGAGCTGTGAGGAGCATGCAGAGATGCTTCAGCAGGATTTTGACAAGCTGAGTGTGTGATGCATTCATGGCAGATGCAGTATAATGTGGATGGCCGCTTCAGTAGCAAAAATAGGAAGGCAGATTATTATTTGAATGGGTGTAATTTGAGAGAGGTGGATCCTCAGCGAACCCTTGGTGTCCTCGTGCATCAGTCGCTGAAAGTAGGCACACAGGTACAGCAGGCAGGAAAGAAGGCAAATGGTATGTTGGCCTTCATAACGGGAGGAATCGAGGTATTTTACTGCAGTTTTATAGGGCATTGGTGAGGCCACACCTGGAGTATTTTGTTCAGTTTTGGTATCCTTATCTGAGGAAGCATGTTCTTGCTTTGGAGGGAGTGCAGTGAAGTTTCACCAGGCTGATTCCTGGGATGGTGGGACTCATATGAGGAGAGACTAAGTCGGTTAGGATTATATTTATTGGGGTTTAGAAGAGTGAGAGGGGATCTCATCGAAACTTACAAAATTCTAAAAGGATTAGACAGGGTAGATTCAGAAAGAATGGTCCCGATGGTGGTGGAGCCCAGACCTAGGGGTCATAGTTTGAGGATAAGGGGTAAACGTTTTCGGACTGAGGCGAGGAAAGATTTCTTCACCCAGAGTTGTGAATCTGGAATTCGCTGTCACAAAAGTTGTTGAGGCCAAAACATTGTGTAATTTCAAGAAGGAATTCGATATAGCTCTTGGGGCTAAGTGGATCAAGGCATATAGGGGGAAAATGGGATCAGGGTATTGAACTTGATGATCAGCCATGATCAGAATGAATGATGGAGCTGGCTCAAAGGGCCTGTTTTACTGCAATTGTGTAGGGCCTCCTGCTGCTTCTATTTTCTATGTCAATAGAACGGTATGTTGGCCTTCACAGTGGGAGGAATAGAGATGTTTCCCACCAGTACAGGTAGTTCTAAAATAAATACATTTGTCTCTGTTCCATAGAGTCTGCAGCCAGTTGGCTCAATTAGTCTGTGTCAGTATTTATGCTCCACATGAGCCTCCACCCACCCCTCTTCATCTCCCCCCATCAGCATCTCCTTTTAGTCCTTTCTCCCTCATGTATGTATCCAGCTTCCCCCTCAATGTATTAATGCTGTTCACCTCAACCACTCGCTGTGGTGGTGAGCTCCACATTATCACCATTCACTGGGGAAAGAGGTTTCTCCTGAAATTTTGATTGGATTGTTGAACCCCTGCATAATCGTGTTACATCAAGTCACCCTTCAGTCTTCTCCTTTCTAGAGAAAAGCAGTCCCAGTCTTTCCTGAGGATTAAAATGCTCTGTTCTGGTATATTCTTGGAATCTTTCATAGAATCAAAGAAGTTTACAGCATGGAAACAGGCCCTTCGGCCCAACCAGTCCATGCCGCCCAGTTTTTACCATTAAGCTAGTGCCAGTTGCCCGCACTTGGCCCATAACCCTCTATACCCATCTTACCCATGTAACTATCTAAATGCTTTTTGAAAGACACAATTGTACCCGCCTCTACTACTACCTCTGGCAGCCCATTCCAGACACTCACTACCCTCTGAGTGAAGAAATTGCCCCTCTGGGCCCTTCTGAATCTCTCCCCTCTCACCTTAAACCTATGCCCTCTAGTTTTAGACTCCCCTACCTTTGGGAAAAGATGTTGACTATCTACCTTATCTATGCCCCTCATTATTTTATAGACCTCTATAAGATCACCCCTAAGCCTCCTACGCTCCAGGGAAAAAAGTCCCAGTCTATCCAGCCTCTCCTTATAACTCAAACCATCAAGTCCCGGCAACATCCTAGTAAATCTTTTCTGCACTCTTTCTAGTTTAATAATATCCTTTCTATAATAGGGTGACCAGAACTGCACACAGTATTCCAAGTGTGGCCGTACCAATGTCTTGTACAACTTCAACAAGACGTCCCAACTCCTATATTCAATGTTCTGACCAATGAAACCAAGCATGCCGAATGCCTTCTTCACCACCCTGTCCACCTGCGACTCCACCTTCAAGGAGCTATGAACCTGTACTCCTAGATCTCTTTGTTCTATAACTCTCCCCAACGCCATACCATTAACTGAGTAGGTCCTGGCCTGATTCGATCTGCCAAAATGCATCACCTCACATTTATCTAAATTAAACTCCATCTGCCATTCGTCGGCCCACTGGCCTAATTGATCAAGATCCCGTTGCAATCCTAGATAACCTTCTTCACTATCCACTGTGCCACCAATCTTGGTGTCATCTGCAAACTTACTAACCATGCCTCCTAAATTCTCATCCAAATCATTAATATAAATCACAAATAACAGTGGACCCAGCACCGATCCCTGAGGCACACCACTGGTCACAGGCCTCCAGTTTGAAAAACAACCCTCTACAACCACTTCTGTCGTCCAGCCAATTTTGAATCCAATTGGCAACCTCACCCTGGATCCCGTGAGCTTTAACCTTCTGCAACAACCTACCATGCGGTACCTTGTCAAAGGCTTTGCTAAAGTCCATGTAGACAACGTCTACTGCACTGCCCTCATCTACCTTCTTGGTCACCCCCTCAAAAAACTCAATCAAATTTGTGAGACATGATTTTCCACGCACAAAGCCATGCTGACTGCCCCAAATCAGTCCTTGCCTCTCTAAATGCTTGTAGATCCTGTCTCTCAGAATACCTTCTAGCAACTTACCTACTACAGACGTTAGGCTCACCGGTCTGTAGTTCCCAGGCTTTTCCCTGCTGCCCTTCTTAAATAAGGGCACAACATTCGCCACTCTCCAATCTTCAGGCACCTCACCTGTGGCTGCCGATGATTCAAATATCTCGGTTAGGGGACCCGCAATTTCCTCCCTAGCCTCCCACAACATCCTGGGATACATTTCATCAGGTCCCGGGGATTTATCTACCTTGATGCGCTTTAAGACTTCCAGCACCTCCTCCTCTGTAATATGCACACTTCTCAAGACATCACTATTTATTTCCCTTAGTTTCCTAACATCCATGCCTTTCTCCACCGTGAATACCGATGAGAAATATTCATTCAGGATCTCACCCAACTCTTGTGGCTCTGCACATAGATGTCCTTGTTGATCCTTAAGAGGCCCGACTCCGTCCCGAGTTACTCTTTTCCCCTTTATGTATCTGTAGAATCTCTTTGGATTCTCCCTTGCATTATTTGCCAAAGCAATTTCATGTCCCCTTTTTGCCCTCCTGGTTTCCCTCTTAACTCTATTTCGACAATCTCTATACTCTTCAAGGGATCTACTTGATCCCAGTTGCTTATGTACGTCATATGCCTCCTTCTTCTTTTTGACCAGAGTCTCAATATCTCGAGTCATCCAGGGTTCCCTACTTCTACCAGCCTTGCCCTTCACTCTAAAGGGAATGTGCTTACCCTGCACCCTGGTTAACACATTTTTAAAAGCCTCCCATTTACCAGCCGTCCCTTTGTCTGCCAATAGTCTCCCCCAATCTACCTCTGCAAGTTCCTGTCTGATACCATCAAAATTGGCCTTGCCCCAATTAAGAATTTTAACTCTTGGGCCAGACCTATCATTCTCCATAGCTATCTTAAAACTAATGGAATTATGGTCACTTGTCCCAAAGTGATCCCTCACTAGCACTTCTGTCACTTGCCCTTCCTTATTTCCCAAGACGAGGTCAGGTTTTGCCCCCTCTCTAGTCGGTCCATCCACATACTGAATGAGAAATTCCTCCTGAATACACTCAACAAATTTCCCTCCATCCAAGCCCCTAATGGTATGGCTGTCCCAGTCAATGTTGGGAAAGTTAAAGTCCCCTACTGCTACCACCCTATTATTCTTGCAGCTATCTGTAATCTCCTTACATATTTGCTCCTCAATTTCCCGCTGACTATTTGGGGGCCTGTGGTACAGTCCTACCAAGGTGATCTCTCCCTTCTTATTTTTCAGTTCCACCCATATAGACTCAGTGGGCGAACCCTCGGATATATCCCCTCTAAGTACTGCCGTGATGTTCTCCCTAATCAAAAACGTCACTCCCCCTCCTCTCTTACCTCCTGTTCTATCCTTTCTATAGCATCTGTACCCCGGAACATTGAGCTGCCAGTCCTGCCCCTCCCTTAGCCATGTTTCAGTCATAGCTATAATATCCCAGTCCCATGTGCCCGTCCATGCCCTGAGTTCATCCGCTTTGCCCGTCAGGCCCCTTGCATTGAAATAAATGCAGTTTAATGTAGACCTTCCTTGCTCTCTGCCCTGCTTTCTCTGGTCATGCTTTACACACTCTCCCTTCCTGCCTTTTGTTTCTGTCCCCACTGACTTCCTACATCGGTTCCCATCCCCCTGGCACATTAGTTTAAACCCTCCCCAACTGCACTAGCAAACACCCCCCCGAGAACATTGGTTCCAGTCCCACCCAGATGCAGACCGTCCGATTTGTACAGGTCCCACCTCCCCCAGAATCGGTCCCAATGTCCCACGAATTTGAAACCCTCCCTCTTGCACCATCTCTCAAGCCACGTATTCATCCAAGCTATCCTGTCATTCCTACTCTGACTATCACGTGGCACTGGTAGCAATCCTGAGATTACTACCTTTGAGGTCCTACTTTTTAGTTTAACTCCTAACTCCCTAAATTCAGCTTGTAGGACCTCATCCCGTTTTTTACCTATATCGTTGGTGCCTATATGCACCACGACAGCTGGCTGTTCACCCTCCCCCTCCAGAATGCCCTGCAGCCGCTCCGAGACATCCTTGACCTTTGCACCAGGGAGGCAACATACCAACCTGGATTCTCGTTTGCGTCCGCAGAAACGCCTGCCTATTCCCCTTACAATTGAATCCCCTATCACTATAGCTCTGCCACTCTTTTTCCCGCCCTTCTGTGCAGCAGAGCTCCTTTTCCAGAGCCTCTATTTCCTTTCCTAAATGGAGATCATCAATATTGACAATAGTGTTCCCAGTGTTGTCTAGCCCTGGATCTAAACAAGTTGAATATAACTCCCTGCTTTTCAATTCGATCCCTCTAGAATGGAACCCTATATATGGGCCCCACACTTTAGGAAAGATGTGAAGTTCTCGGAGAGGGTGCAGAGGAGATTTACGAGAATGGGACCAGGGATGAGGGACTTCAGTGAGCTGGGGAGACTGGAGCAGCTGCAATTGTTATTTTGAGATCAGTCATGAGATCAGAGGAGGTTATTCAGCCTATTGATTCCCTGTTGGCTCCCTGGAGCAAACTAGTCAGTTCCATCTATCCCTGTAGCCCTGCAAGTTTAGATCCCCAGATGCCCATTTGGTTTCCATTTGAAATCTTCTATTGTCTTCATGTCCACCCTCCTCACAGGCAGTTCCAGGTCATTACCATTCGCTGCATTAAAATATTCTCCCTCACATTCCCTCTGCATCTTTTACCCAAAACCTGTTGCTCTTTCCAAGAGCCGGTGCAGACTCGATGGGCCGAATGGCTTCCTTCTGCACTGTAAATTCTATGAAATCTGTATCCCCCTCATTTTTGGCCCTTCAGCGAATGGGAACAGCTTTTCTTTATCCACCTTATCTGAACCTGTCATAATCTTGTCCACCTCTATCAACTCTCCCCTCAACCTCCTTTGCTCCAATGTGAACATCCCCAGCCTGACATCAACTATAAAGAACAAACAGAATAAGTTAATGTCTGAAATCACATAGGAACGTTCAATTTCTGTTTTAAAGATATTGTGAATATATTGTCCTGGACAATAAATGAATTGGAATACTTTCCCTCGGGTGTGTCTGAATGAGATATATCAATCTGGTATTCACCTAAATTCCAGTGAATGTCTGGAATGTGTAGATGGGATGAATGAGTTGATCACTTTCTCTTGGAAATGTTTACATCCTTGTCCATGAACTTTGTTATAAAGAAATCCAGACGCAACATAAAATATCAGCACCGTAACAGGGGGAGATAAGAATGACAGACTCACTTTGGTCTTTTCATCAGCACATCTGAGAGTTCAGAATGTGTGACATGATTTTGGGATAGCAGTGTGAGCGTGCAGATGTGATTTGTTACTTGTGAAAAACAGCAAGTTTAAATTCATGGTGAAATGAATTTAATTAATTTCATTTCATGGCAGCTGAAATGGTGGGTAGCACGGTAGCATTGTGGATAGCACAATTGCGTCACAGCTCCAGGGTCCCAGGTTCGATTCCAGCTTGGGTCACTGTCTGTGTGGACTCTGCACATCCTCCCCGTGTGTGCGTGGGTTTCCTCCGGGTGCTCCGGTTTCCTCCCACAGTCCAAAGATGTGCAGGTTAGGTGGATTGGCCGTGATAAATTGCCCTTAGTGTCCAAAATTGCCCTAAGTGTTGGGCGGGGTTACTGGGTTATGGGGATAGAGTGGAGGTGTTGACCTTGGGTAGGATGCTCTTTCCAAGAACCTTGCAGACTCGATGGGCCGAATGGCCTCCTTCTGCACTGTAAATTCTATGATATGAAATGGTTAATGTGTCCAAGGGATTGAGACAACATTGTGACATCATCAAGGCATTGACACACACTCCAGAGAGAAACTGACTTTAATACAATCAATGGAGATGGTGCTTCTACCCAGAGTGTAATGGTAATGCTGCTGCACTTTGATACTACTGCTCAGACATTAGACTGTGTCAGCTCTTATTTATACTGAATAAAATCTAACCACTGCCACCAATAAGGGTTATCACTGTGAATCGTTTCAGAGTTTGGGAAAGCGGGGGTGTTGAGCATCAATACAAATTAGGAGCATGAGTCAGCCATTCGGCCCCTCGAGCCTGCTCCACCATTCAATGAAATCAGGGCTAATCTGATTGTGGTCTCAACTCCACTTTCCTTCTCCACCCTTTCACTCCCTTGTCAGTCAAGAATCAAACAAATTCAGCCTTGAAGGATTCAGTGACCCTGCCTCCACCACCCTCTGGGGAACAGACCCACAGTCATCAGGGAGCAAAATTATCATCAGCATCTTAAATGGGAGACCCCTGATTTGTAAACGGTATCCCCTTGTCTCTGCCACAAGGGGAAACATCCTCTCAGCATTCTCTCTGTCAATTCGCTCAGTGTCTCGTGTTCAAATAAGATCATCTCTCATTCTTCTAAACTGCAATGGATACAGGCCCAACCTGTCAAACCTTTCCTCAGAGGATAACCCCTTCATTCCAGGATTCTGGTGAGTCAACCTTCTCACTACTGCTTCTAATGCACTTATCTCATTTCTGAAATACGGAGACCCAAACTTACACCGTGCTTTAGATATGGGGGGGGGGTACTCTCAGCCTATGCTGGGCTGGAGAATCGTCAGGCAGGGCTCAAATCGTGCGTCGCCGGTCTGCCGATTCTCCGAAGAGATTTTCTGCCCAGGATGGGTCGAGGGGCTGTTTAAAAAAAAAAAAAAAAAAAAAAATTCAAATCCCACCGGCAACATGTGTGCGTTGGGGCCGGTGCGGAGAAGGAAGCCGTGTGAATGCACGCGTTCGTGTTGGTCACACTGCGCATGCACACATTCGCGCCGGTTGCACTGCACATGCACACATTCGCGCCGGTCGCACTGCGCATGCGCAGACCCGCGGCTCCCATTTGACGCCGGCATTGGCAGCTGGAGCAGCGTGAGTCGCTCCAGTGCTGTGCTGGCCTACTGAGGGACTCGGTATCACTGCTCCTGAGGGCCTGTTGACGCCATCGTGAAACGCGACGGTGTTTACAACGGTGTCAACATGTAGCCTCCGGATCAGAGAATCCCGCCCATGGTCTCACTAAGGCCCTGGAAAACTGCAGCAAAACATCCCGACTTTTATATTCCAGGACCTTTGCAATAAACAATATTCCATTGATCTTCCTGATAACTTGCTGTACCTGCAGACTAACTTGCGATTCCAGGGCACCAGATCCCTCTATTCCTCAGAGTTCTGCAATTTCTCTCCATTTAAATAATAGACAAAAGTGGACAATTCACATTTTCCCAAGTTTGCTCCATCTGTCAAGGTTTTTGCCCACGCACTTAACCTGTTTGCAGAGTCCTTGTATCCACTTCACAAATTACTTTCCTGCCTATCCTTGAGCCATCAGCAAATGTAGCCGCCATACATTCTATCCCGTCATCCATCACATTCATATAGATTGTAAATGGTTGCGGGCCCAGCACTGATCCTGGTGACTTCCACTTGTCACATCTTACCCACCCAGAAATGACCCATTTATACCTAGTGGCTGCTTCCTGTTCGCTAACCAATCCTCTATCCATGCTGATATGTCGACCCCAAACCACGAATTCTTATTTTGTGTAATAACCTTTGATGTGGCACCTTGGGAAATACCTTCTGGAAATCCAGATAAAGCACATCCACAGGTTCCCCTTTATTGACATCCCTTGTTACTTCCTCAGAGAACCTTGATAAATTAGTCAGTCAGACTGATTCTCTGAACCCATTTTGAAACAGTGTCAAAGAAAATTCAAATCTTCTCTCCCCCTCTGGCTCCTTTGCCAATTGCCTCAGAGGGACTCAGTTTCTGTTAAAGAGCCTGTCAACCCCTCTCACCCACTCTCCTGAAGTGAACAAATTTAATCAGGAAAAGTCCAACTAATTCAAATATTTTCCTGTTAAAAGTTTATTGATGAAAGAGAACATGGTTAAAAAAAACTAACAGTAAATTACTTGTGGATCAAAGACAACCTGAGTAATAGGATGTTCACAATGTTCTGATCCCAAATAGTTTCCATTCGGCTCCTCTGTACCCTGTTCCCATGACTCCCCGCTTTGGACACGGGGCCACTGAACCCTGGGGGTCACATCACCATCAGCCCCGGTCACCTCCCCACCCCCCGAACCCTGACTGGTTGGAGGTCCAGTTCCCAGTCAGTCCTCCAGAACCTTCCTGTCTCTATTAGCGACGCCCATGGCAGTTTCCCAACTGGGAAACAGTCCCCGTTATTCTCAGCTAAATTCAGCCCTCAGCTCCATCACCTGGCTGTCAGTGACATGAGCAATAGAGACAGAAAGGTACCAGAGGTTCAAATAGGAAGACAAAACTTGTGGATAAGGACCCCCATAAAGGTCAGCAACTTCTTATAAAATTCCCAGTCAACAAATTAAAGGATCACACGACGGGACTTCAAGTTTTATGACTTTTAATACAACAAACTAGAAGCTACTGTAACTTGGAAACCTACACAGTTAACTATAAACTAGGACTTTGCCCTTTTACACAATCTAAAATCACACTCCACGATTATAGTTATTCTGTCCTGGAAGTCGAAACTTAATTGTCTCAGAACCTGTCCAAAGTGATGATTCATTCCTGAGGATTTATTCCGTTCTTCAAACAAGACACAGAGGAAAAAAAGGAGAATAGAATAGAATGTGAACTCGCAAAATACATAAAAATGGAGTTAAAGCTTCTGTGGCTACGTAAAAAGGAAACGTTTGGCTCAGACAAAGGTTTGTCCATTCCAGGTAGAGTCAAGAGAATTTAGAATGAGATGTAGATCATCAGCTTTTGGAGTTTTATTCACTTTCAACCCCATTAATAATTATAGTATGACTTTTTACCAATACTAATCTCTGCCAGTCCCTTGGTTCTCTGGTGTTTTGGGGACAATTTCTGTATCTTCCTGTGAAGACAGACACACATTGTTTAGTTTCTCTGCATTTCTTTACTCTCCATTATAAACTCACATGTCTCTGCCTGGAATGGACCCATATTGGTCTTTGCTGATCTTTTCCTTTTCACATTCCTCTAGAAGCTTTTCCAGTCAGTTTTTATGTTTCTCACCAGTTTGCTCTCATCAGTTTCTTGGTCCTCCTTTGCTGAATTCGAATGCATTTAATGGAATCTTTTAACTTTTCTTGTTAGCTGAGGTTGCATCACTTTTCCTGTTGGATTTTTGTTCCTTAAAGGAATCTATATTTGTTGTATATATGCAAAATAAAAGTCACAAAAATCCCAGTGGACCATAGGCTGCTCTCCCCTTTGACAGAGAGAGAGCTGACTGGGGGTGATTTAACCCAAGGGTCAGCACACCTCAGGCGAGGGACCAAGTTGAGAAGGCGGGGCCTTCATGTATAAACTCAGCCAGTACGGGAGTCGAATCCTCACTGTTGGCCTTGCTCTGCATCACGAACCAGCCATCCAGCCAACTGAGCTAACCGACCCCCTGATAAACATGTAATAATTCCTTAAATATTAGGTATTCCCTGTACAAATCAGTTTCCCAGTCCACCTCAGACAACTTGCCCCTCATAACCTGATACTTTCCTTTTGTGAGGGACATCCAGATAACTTAAACAAAGGAACCATGTAACCACCAGGACCAATCTCCATGGCCACGTGGCACGCTTTGGGGGGTTTGAAACAGAAATGGAAACTAAATAGCTTCAAACTTCCAAACATCCTTTCACTGTTTGATCCTTGTGCAATTTGAAGCCAGGTATTAGCAACAAGGCTCAAAGAGCATCAACCCACTGGAGGCAAAGTGGTGAGACCGGCCAGTCCAGCAGAAAGAAACCCTCTGTAGAGATCTCCTATGCGATTTAGTGAGGAGCTTGCGACACTAAAACTCAGTAGAAATTTGAGTCAAAACTTCTCGGACGCAAACAAGAATCTTTTATTGCCTCTATTTGATTATAATTAGGAGTCACTTAAATCTTATTCTCTGATAAGTCCGGCTAGCAAAAGGACTTAAAGAGGAGCAACTTGTACACAATTTAACTTTCAAAATAATACAGAAATGGTTTCTTGCTTACGGCAAAACAGCTTGCATTTACTTTAAGAGTTAGAGTGGAAAGGTGAAAGTATTAAAAATAGAGACAGCGAATAGTTTAGATCAAAGTATAGGTGATTCATGAATAAAGATGGCCGCACGGACCATCATGGTTATAGGAAATCATATCAGTCTTTAGCCATCTATCTACACCTCTATGTCATTCTAATTGGTTTGGATTAAAATCAAATGTATTTGATTCGACGGTTAGCTGTCAATCCTCAATGTGCAACATTAGTTCTAAATGTTTCATGTCTGAATATTTGCGTATGTTATGGAATGTGATTCTGTTTTATTATCCAGTCCAGTTCAAACTGCTGACTTCGTTAATATCCACATGGTGGACAATAGAGCCTTAATGGTGCCTGCCCTGTCCTTGGAGTGATAACTGGTACAGCTTGTGTTTTAATATCACACTGTCTTGAACATGTATTTGTTAGAACAATGGCTTTCTCATCTCAGCTCAGTAAAAGTGCTGTTTTAATCGACAATGAAATTATGCATAAGTCAGGCTGTTTTGTGTCTCTGTTGTAGCTATGTGTTTTGAGATGACCTGAGGTTATGAGTGCTGAAATCCTTAATTTAAAATGGGTATTAAAACTGGGGCTTAATATTTATACTAAATAGCCTTATTTTACCTATCTGGTATATTAGAAAATAGGTGAAAATGAATGAAATGAAAATCGCTTATTGTCACAAGTAGGCTTCAATGAAGTTACTGTGAAAAGCCCTGAGTCACCACATTCCGGCACCTGTTCGGGAAGGCTGGTACGGGAATTGAACCATGTTGCTGGCCTGCCTTGGTCGTCTTTAAAAGCCAGCGATTTAGCCCAGTGTGCTAAACCAGCCCCAGATTCTATCACCCTGTGACCATCCCCACTGACCACCTGTCAGAATGAACAAAATGCAGTCCTGGATGCAGAGCAGAAACAATAACAGTAGAATCCAACCCCTGGAATCGATTGTGAAATTGTTGGTGTCACAGCAGGTCCGATGAAACATGCAATCCCGTCTCACATTGAGAGGTGGACGGCCTCTTCCCAGTGTGAACTCGCTGGTGTGTCCGCAGGTGAGATAACTGAGTGAATTCCTTCCCACACTGAGAGCAGGTGAACGGCCTCTCCCCAGTGTGAACTCGCTGGTGTGTCTGCAGGTGAGATAACTGAGTAAATCCTTTCCCACACTGAGAGCAGGTGAACGGCCTCTCCCCAGTGTGAACTCGCTGGTGCCTCCGCAGGGTAGATACTTCAGCAAATCCTTTCCCACACAGAGAGCAGGTGAACGGCCTCTCTCCGGTGTGAAATCGCTGGTGTGTCTGCAGCTGGGATCCTTGAGCAAATCCTTTCCCACACTGAGAGCAGGTGAACGGCCTCTCCCCAGTGTGAACTCGCTGGTGTCTCCGCAGGGTGGATAAATGTGCAAATCCTTTCCCACACTGAGAGCAGGTGAATGGCCTCTCCCCAGTGTGAGCTCGCTGGTGTCTCTGCAGGGTGGATAACTGAGTAAATCCTTTCCCACACTGAGAGCAGGTGAACGGCCTCTCCCCTGTGTGAACTCGCTGGTGTGTCCGCAGGTGAGATAACTGAGTAAATCCCTTCCCACACACAGAGCAGGTGAACGGCCTCTCCCCAGTGTGACTGCGTCGATGAATCTCCAGCTGCGATGGGACTCTGAATCCCTTTCCACAGTCCCCACATTTCCACGGTTTCTCCATGTTTTGGGTCTCCTCCTGTCTCTCCAGGTTTGACAATCAGTTCAGAATACGGGTAGGGTCTCTCCGCACTGTGAATGGCGTGATGGTTTTTCAGGCTGTGTAACTGGTTGAAGCTCTTTCCACAGTCAGTTCACTGAAACACTCTCACTCGGGTATGTGTTGTGTGGGTCTCGGTGCTTTTTCCTGTCACACTGATGTCTGAAATCTCTAGCTGACAGTTTGGGTAAACATTTTTCCTTCTAGATTCAAAGCCCGATGATATTGAGGTTCCAAGGAAAGAAGTGATTGTCAGATCGAGACGTGACGTTTGAGATTTCTGTCTGTAATTCCTCTTTGTCTAATATCCTGTAAAAACAATTTACAAAATTCAGCACTGTCAGTACAGGATAGAAACTCAAAATAAACAATTCTAGTTTCTATGTCACATTTTTTCCTCTCTCTTATTCCCCAAAAGCTGTAAATCTCCATCCCAGATACTTTCCCTCCATTCTCACTCTGCTCTATCTAATATTCACCCTCCCTATTCTCCTGAAGGTGCTGATTCAGGCTGATTGACAGATCCAAGCTCACAGCTTCCTGTCCAGGAGATCACAACAAATATGAGCTGCAGTCGGCCATTCGGTCCATCAAACCTGAACCATTCAATGGGATCATTGGCTGATCTACCTCAGCAGCATTTTCCCACACTATCCCCATATCCCTTGACCTCTTCAATACCTAGAAACCTATTATTCTGTGTCTTGAAAATGTTTGATGACTATTTGAATCTCCAGAATCCTCGGGAATACCAAAGCTTCACCACATCCTCGAGTAAAGAAATCCCTTCTCAACTCCGCTTTCTCTCCATTTACCTGCCTGTACCCCATAACGCTCGACACCCTCAATCAGAAATCTGTCTGTGGTTGGGGGGGGTGGGTATCAGGCATGTGATAAGGGTGCGGGAGTAGTTGCTTTTCCGCAGGTTCTGGTGCCACTAACTTATAATCTGACACTTATCCTGATAGCCCGCCACTCATCTATCTAATTCTTGAATTCATTATTTGTTATCGTGTCCCTGGAAGACTTCAGGGTTCGGATTGGTAAGATTATGCCAGTAAAAGTGAAGAAATGCCTTGATAAAACAGCGCAGGTGGATTCAGCGGGAATGGAGCCGCCTTTTCAACATGGCGGCCTGACCCTCAGGAGATCTCTCGACCCCGCGGTTTCCGGGGCTCTGGGAGGCAGTGAAAATGATGACTGCCGACATTATCCGTGTTATTGACCAGAGGCTGAGTGTGCTGGCTCAATATCTGTGTCCTCATGAGGCCCAGCTGCAAAACGCCATGAAGAGGTTCGATGATCCGGAGGAGAGAATTTTGAACATTCAGCAAGATGCCTCCTCGATGGAGGCAAGAATTCAATCCTTTGACAACCAGCCGAGTGGCATGGCGGAGGTCCTGGAGGACTGAGGGTCGGAGAAAGGACATCCGAGTTGTCGGCCTGTCAGATGGTCATCATAGAATTTACAGTGCAGAAAGAGGCCACTCGGCCCATCGAGTCTGTGCCTTGGAAACAGCACCCCACCCAAGCCCATACCTCCACCCCATCCCCGTAACCCAATAAGCCCACCTAACCTTTTATTTGGGCGCTAAGGGTAATTTATCGTGGCCAATCCACTTAACCTGCACATCTTTGGACTGTGGGAGGAAACCGGAACACCCGGAGGAAACCCACGCAGACACGGGGAGAACGTGCAGACTCCGCATAGACCCAAGCTGGGAATCAAACCTGAAACCCTGGAGCTGTGAAGCAACTGTGCTAACCACTGTGCTACCTTACCGCCCATAAATTACATTTTTTTCTGTCCATTTAGTGTGGAGGGTAAGGCTCCCGTGAGGTTCTTCGAGGACCGACTGCCACGTTTTCTCAAGCTGGATGTGAAGCCTGGGCGTTTCAAATTAGAAAGGGTGCATCGGTCTTTGAGGCCGAGGGATAGTTTTCATCCCAGGCCTGTAATCATTCACTTCCACAACTTGAGAGAATGTCCTGGAGAGGGAATGGCGAGGTGGCACCTGGCTCCAGGAAGGAGTGAGGAGTTACTTCTTCCAGGACTTTTCGGCAGCAACACAAACGAAGCATCGAGGCTTCAATGAAGTTCAATGGCAGGTCAAACATGTGGGGAGTGAATTATGTCAGGCTTTATCCTGCAACCCGAAAAATGGTATCCAACAACTCCGTCAAGTCTTTCAATAATCCAACTATTGCCTTGGCCTTCATTAAATCCATGAAGGGCAAGGATCTGGAGGGATGGTTTGCAGCTCGGACGAACTCAGGTTCTAATCCGGACTCTTTCCCTGTCACGGTGTTCCCTGAATTTCAGAATCACAGAAATACACATAGGGACAGGAGTAGGCCATTCAGCCCCTCGAGTCTGTCCTGCCATTTAGTGAGATCAGGCTGATCTGTGACCTAACTATCCATTAATATCTTTGCTGAACAAAACTCTACCTCAGATTTAATCTTAACAATTGATCCAGCTTCACCTGCTGTTTGTGGGAGAGAGTTCCAAACCTCTCCAACCTTGTGTGTGAAGAAGTTCTTCCTAACATCTCTCCTGAACGGTCTAGCCCTGATTGTTAGACAATGATCACTGGTTTTAGCATCTCCAACCAGTGGAAATAGTTTATCTTTATCTACCCTGTCTTTCCCTGTTAATATTTTAAATACTTCAATCAGATCACACCTTAACCTTCTAAATTCTAGCAAAAACAGGTCTAAATTGTATAATCTCCCCTCGTAACCTAACCCCCTTAGACCAGGTATTGTGGGGTATCGTCTTAGTAAACCTGTGTTGCACTCCCTCCAAGGCCAAATTATCCTCCCGAAGGTGTGGTGCCCAGACCTGCTCTCAGTTCTCCAAGTGGGGTCTTGTACAGCTGCAGCATAACCTCCGAGTCTTTATACTCCAATTCTCCAGATGGGCAGCATGGGTGCGCAGTGGTTAGCACTGCTGCCTCACAGCTCCAAGGTCCCAGGTTCAATTCCGGCCTTGGGTGACTGTCTTGTGTCGAGATTTTACTTTCTCCCCGTGTCTGCGTGGGTTTCCTCTGGGTGCTCCGGTTTCCTCCCACTGTCCAAAGATGGGCAGGTTAGCTGGATTGGCCATGCTAAATTGCCCCTTAGTATCCAAAAGGTTAGGTGGGGATAGGATGGAGGTGTGGGTTTAGGCAGGGTGCTCTTTCCAAGGGCCGGTGCAGACTCGATGGTCCGAATGGCCTCCTCCTGCTCTGTATGTTCTCTGATTCTATGTAAATGCCAGCATTCCATTCACCTTTTTGATTATTTTCTGCACTTGTTCCTGGCAGTTTCGGGGTCTATGAACCTGAACCCTCCAGGTCTCTTTGCCATCCACTGAACTTAACCTCTTTCCATTCAGAAAGTCCTCTGTTCTATTCTTTTTTGGTTCAAAACAGATAACCTCACACTCAATTACATTGAGTTCCATTTGCCACAAATTTGCCCATTCAGCTAGTCTGTCAATATCTCCTTGCAATTTTATGCCATCATCTGGGCTGTCCATTATGCCATCTAACTTTGTATCATCAACAACAGTGAAGAGACCCTTCCGCCCATTGAGTCTGCACCGACACTCGCAAAACACCTGACCGACCTGATTCCATTTGCCAGCACTTGGCCCATAGCCTTGAATGTTATGACCTGCCAAGTGTTCACCCAGGTACTTTTTAACCCGCCTCTACCACCCTCCCAGGCAGTGCGTTCCAAACCGTCACCACCCTCTGGGTAAAAAGGTTTTTCCTCAAAACCCCCCTAAACCCCCTGCTCCTCACCATGAGCTTGTGTCCCCTCGTGACTGACCTTCAACTGAGGGGAACAGCTGCTCCCGATCCACCCTATTCAAACCCCTAATAATCTTGTACACCTCAATCAGCCCCCCCACCACAGTCTTCCTGGCTCCAAGCCTATGGGATAGCCCAGAAAATTGAAAGGAAAATACAGGATAATCCAGGAAACTACAAGCGATGACCTTTACGTCAGTAGTAGGGAAATTATTGGAGAGGATTCTTCGAGACAGGATTTTCTCCCATTTCAAAGCAAGTGGACATATTAGCGAGAGGCAGCACGGTTTGTGAAAGAGATCACAATCACTAACTTGATTGGGTTTTTCGAGAAAGTGACGGAGATGATTGATGAAGGTAGTAAGCCCCTTGGCAGACTGGTACAGAAGGTGAAGTCACACAGGATCCGAGGTGAGCTGATAAGATAGATACAGAACTGGCTCGGTCATAGAAGACTGAGGTTAGCAGTAGAAGGGTGCTTTTCTGAATGGATGGCTATGACTAGTGGTGTTCCGTAGGGATCAGTGCTGCGACCTGTGTAGTTTGCAGTATATATAAATGATTTGGAGGAAAACATAATTGGTTTGATTAGTAAGTTTGCAGACGACACAAAGTTGGTGGAATTGCGGATTGTGATGTGGACTGTCAGAGGATTCTGAAGGATATAGATCGGTTGGAGACTTGGGCAGAGAGATGGCAGATGGAGCTCAATCTGGACAAATGTGAGGTAATGCATTTGGAAGATCGAATACAGATGGGAAATATACAGTAAATGACAGAACCCTTAAGAGTATTGACAGGCTGAGGGATCTAGGTGTACAGGTCCACAGGTCACTGAAAGTGGCATCGCAGGTGGAGAAGGTAGTCAAGAAGACATACGGCATGCTTGCCTTCATTGGCCGGGGAATTGAGTTTCAAAATTGGCAAGTCATTTTGCAGCTTTATAGAACTTTTACTGGGCCACACTTGGAATATAGTATTCAATTCTGGTCGCCACACAACCAGAAAGATGTGGAGACTTTGGAGAGGATACAGAAAAGATTTACCAGGATGTTGCCTTGTATGGAGGGCATTAGCTATAAGGATAGGTTGGAGACACTTGGTTTGTTCTCACTGGAACGACGGAGGTTGAGGGGCGACCTGATAGAAGTCTACAAAATTATCAGGGGCATGGACAGAGAAGATAGTCAGAAACGTTTTTCCAGGGTGGAAGAGTCAATTACTGGGAGACACAGGTACATAGAACATAGAACAATACAGCGCAGTACAGGCCCTTCGGCCCACGATGTTGCACCGAAACAAAAGCCATCCAACCTACACTATGCCATTATCATCCATATGTTTATCCAATAAACTTTTAAATGCCCTCAATGTTGGCGAGTTCACCACTGTAGCAGGTAGGGCATTCCACGGCCTCACTACTCTTTGCGTAAAGAACCTACCTCTGACCTCTGTCCTATATCTATTACCCCTCAGTTTAAAGTTATGTCCCCTTGTGCCAGCCATATCCATCCGCGGGAGAAGGCTCTCACTGTCCACCCTATCCAACCCCCTGATCATTTTGTATGCCTCTATTAAGTCTCCTCTTAACCTTCTTCTCTCCAACGAAAACAACCTCAAGTCCATCAGCCTTTCCTCATAAGATTTTCCCTCCATACCAGGCAACATCCTGGTAAATCTCCTCTGCACCCGCTCCAAAGCCTCCACGTCCTTCCTATAATGCGGTGACCAGAACTGTACGCAATACTCCAAATGCGGCCGTACCAGAGATCTGTACAGCTGCAACATGACCTCCCGACTCCGGAACTCAATCCCTCTACCAATAAAGGCCAACACTCCATAGGCCTTCTTCACAACCCTATCAACCTGGGTGGCAACTTTCAGGGATCTATGTACATGGACACCTAGATCCCTCTGCTCATCCACACTTTCAAGAACTTTACCATTAGCCAAATATTCCGCATTCCTGTTATTCCTTCCAAAGTGAATCACCTCACACTTCTCTACATTAAACTCCATTTGCCACCTCTCGGCCCAGCTCTGCAGCTTATCTATATCCCTCTGTAATCTGCTACATCCTTCCACACTATCGACAACACCACCGAGACCACACGAGGTTTAAGGTGTGAGGGGCAAAGTTTGGAGGAGATGTATGAGGGAAGTTTTTTTTCATAGAGTATTGCATAGAACTTACAGTGCAGAAGGAGGCCATTCAGCCCATAGAGGCTGCACCAGCTCTTGGAAAGAGCACCCTACCCAAGCCCACACCTCCACCCTATCCCCATAACCCAGTAACCCTACCCAACACTAAGGGCAATTTTGGACATTAAGAGCAATTTAGCATGGCCAATCCACCTAACCTGCACATCTTTGGACTGCGGGACGGAACCGGAACACCCGGACAAAACCCACGCACACACGGGGAGAACGTGCAGACTCCGCACAGACAGTGATCCAAGCCGGAAATCGAACCTGGGACCTTGGAGCTGTGAAGCAATTGTGCTAAGCACTATGCTACCGTTTTACACAGAGGGTAGTGAGTGCCGGGATCTCACAGCCAGAGGTGCTGGTGGAGGCAGGTACAATCGTGACATTTAAGGGACATGTTGACAAAACGTGAATAGGTTGGGAATAGAGGGATGTGGACCCTCGAAGATTAGAAGGTTTTAGGTTAGGTGGGCAGCATGGTAGGTCCAGGCTTGGGAAGGCCGAAGGGCCTGTTCCTGTGCTGTTCTTTGTTTGTTCTATCCAAACTCTCTTCATAACTTAAATGTTCCATCCCATGCAACCTCCTCTGCACTGTCTGCAATCACATCCTTCCTATAATGTGGGGAGCAATAATGCTCACAGTAATGTCCCATATGCCTTTTTCACCACCCTATTAACCTGTCCTTCCACGTTCAGAGATCTCTGGACGAACACGCCAAGGTCCCTTTGTTGCTCAGAACTTCCCAGTGCCATGCTGTTTATTGAATACTTCCTGGTCACATTACCCCTTCCAAAGTGTGTCACCTCACTTTTTAGGGTTCAATTCTATTTTGCCACTTTTCTGCCCATTTGACCATCCCGTCTCTATCTTCCTGTTACCCAAGACACTCAACTTTACTGTAAACCACACGGCCAATCTTTGAGTCATTCGCAAGTCTCCCATGTGGGATCTTGTCAAAGGCTTTATTGAAATACATGTAAACTACATCAACTGCACCACCCCCATGTACACACCTGGTCACGTGCTCAAAAAAGTCAATCAAATTTGTTAGGCATGACCTCCCTCTGACAGTGTCATGCTGACTATTCCTGATCAAACCTCTCCAAATGGAGAGAAGAGTGCATCAGAATTTTCTCCAATAGTTTCCCTGCCACTGACATGAGACTCACTAGTCTGCAGTTCCCTGGCGTATCTCTGCAACCTTTCTTCTTTTTTTTTTTAAATTGAGAGTACCCAATTATTTATTTTTTTCAATTAAGGGGCAATTTAGCATGGCCAATCCAGCTAACGTGCACATCTTTGTTTTGTGGGGAGAATGTGCAAACTTGACACAGACAGTGACCCAGGGCCGGGATTCGAACCTGGGTCCTCAGCGCTGCAGTCCCAATGCTATCGACTGCACCACATGCCGCCCCTTCTACCATCTTTCTTAAATAGTAGGATCACATTAGCTATTCTCACGTCCCCTAGCAACTCTTCCCGTGGCCAGGGAGGAACTAAAACTTTGGGCCAGAGCCGCTGCAATCCCTCCCTCACCTCCCACAGCATCCTGGGACACAATTCGTCCAGAGCTAGTAATCTAATAATCTTATGGGCGGCACAGTAGCACAGTGGTTAGCACTGTTGCTTCACAGCACCAGGGATCAGGGTTTGATTTCCAGCTTGGGTCACTGTCTGTGGGGAGTCTGCACATTCTCCCGTGCCTGCGTGGGTTTCCTCCAGGTGCACCGGTTTCTTCCCATAATTCCCGAAAGACATGCTTGTTAGGTGAATCGGACATTCTGAATTCTTCCTCAGTGTACCCGAACAGGCGCCGGAATGTGGCGACTAGGGGCTTTTCACAGTAACTTAATTGTAGTGATAATGTAAGCCTACTTGTGACAATAATATTAAAGATTATTATGAATGGGCCAAATGGCCTCTATCCGTGCTGTAAAGAGGGGGAATGAATGAGAAGGACTTTATAGAGAAAGTGCCAAAGCCACAACATTCACCAGCTCGAAGGACACACCTTAACTCCCTTTCCAATCTGAAAGCAGCCTGAGCTGGATTTACATTCCCCTTAATTGATCATTGCTGGGTGATAATCCTGTACTTCCTCACCTCACACCACTGTGACAGCACCTTCACTACACAGACTGCAGCAACTGACCAAACATCACCTTCCCAGTTATTCCTGAAGGCACCGCCTTCCCAACCTGGCCCCTTGCCTGAGGTGCGGTGATCCTCAGGTCACATCACCGCCGGTCAACTCTCTCTCCCGGGACCAGGCCCTGGTTCACAGCCGCCATCGTGCTTCACCGGGGAAGCAGAGCGCATGCGCTGGCGTCTTGGTGACGCAACAGCTAGTGGGCGGGGCCTGAAGGTTTCTATTCCCAGCCAGGTCCTAGTGCCCGTTGGAAAACATAATATCAGGTTTTTAAAGAGTTTCACCCACGCCCAGGCTGAAGCTGATGTTTGTAGCCTGGAGGCGCCTCTGGATCACGTAGACATTCAGTGTGAGAGTCTGCAGCCTCTGTATAGCGACCTGAAGGGGTTTTTCCAAAGGTTGATTACATTTCGTGGTCCTTTCCAATCCATTTTCACGATGATTGTGTGATATTTTCTTACCTTCAGAGTGATTTTTCTTTATTTTAAATACATTTCAGCAGCAGGCGTACTGGTGATTTTTTAAAGGAAAGGAGTTTATTTATTGTCACACTATTTCCCTGGATGTTTGAACTTCTCAGTCTCTCGTCTCTTTCACACTCACTGACACGTACACAGGAATTAGGTACAGATCAAGTTGAAGATGTAGATTGCAATCTTTATATCACTGTCTTCTTGTTTAACTGATCCTTCAAGAACATAAGAACTAGGAGCAGGAGTAGGCCATATGGCCCCTCGAGCCTGCTCCACCATTCAATGAGATCATGGCTGATCTTTTGTGGACTCAGCTCCACTTTCCGGCCCAAACACCATAACCCTTAATCCCTTTATTCTTCAAAAAACTATCTATCCTTATCTTAAAAACATTTAATGAAGGAGCCTCAACTGCTTCACTGGGCAACTTTCGTTGGAGTGAAGCGCTTTTAGAAGCAAGTAATTCTCATGAGGCTCTGAAACTTCTTGTAGATGAATAGCCTGGAGGTTGGTTCTCAGGTGGACTTGGAAGCTGGAATAAGTTCAGTACTGTGGCTGCACTGGGAGACATTCAGCTCTGCTGGTTCAGCTGGTTCCTGGTGCTTCAGATGCTTCTCACACACATATTTGCTTTGTTCAGGGTTTATTATGCTGCATCCCTGACAATTAACTGCAGAGTTAAAACTCTTAGACCCAGAACACCCCACTACAATAGCAGTTTACGATACTCACTCACGCTTATCTCTGTCCCAATTCGAGCTCATTCTCCTGTGTTCAATACGGCACTTGGAGACCAACAATCCAGAGATTTCATATTCCTCAAATGCTGGTTCATCCTGACACAACGAGACATTTAAACTTCACAGGTGGCTGCAAAGTTTCCTTATTCAGGTCCGTGTTTAACTAAATATTTGTTGCAGAGTCGAATATCGCCCACAGTTTAATGTCCATAATAACCTGTTAAATTGCAGTCAACTTGGCAGAGTTTGTGGATCTTACAGTCTATAATATCTAGTATGCTTGTGCTGAGAGTGACATCCTGAATCTACTCTTGGGTCTTATTAAAACAGTGCATTGTAGCTGGGTGGGGTGTATGGCACGGTAGCACGGTAGCATATATATAAATGATCTGGAGGAAATGTAACTGGTCTGATTAGTAAGTTTGCAGACAACACAAAGGTTGGTGGAATTGCGGATAGTGATGAGGACTCTCAGAGGATACAGCAGGATTTAGATTGTTTGGAGACTTGGGCAGCAGATGGAGTTTAATCCGGACAAATGTGAGGTAATGTATTTTGGAAGATCTGATGCAGATAGGAAATATACAGTGAATGGTAGAACCCTCAGAGTAATGAAAGTCAGAGAGATCTAGGTGTACAGATCCACAGGTCACTGAAAGGGGCAACAGAGGTGGAGAAGGTAGTCAAGAAGGCATACGGCATGCTTGCATTCATTGGCCGGGGCATTGAGTACAAGAATTGACAAGTGATGTTGCAGCTGTATAGAACCTTATTTAGGCTACACTTGGAGTATAGTGTTCAATTCTGATTGCCACACTACCAGAAGGATGTGAGGCTTTAGAGAGGGTGCAGAAGAGATTTACCAGGATGTTGGCTGGTATGGAGGGCATTAGCTATGAGGAGCGGTTGAATAAACTCGGTTTGTTCTCACTGGAACGACAGAGGTTGAGGGGCGACCTGATAGAGGTCTACAAAATTATGAGGGGCATAGACAGAGTGGATAGTCAGAGGCTTTTCCCCGGGGTAGAGGGGTCAATTACTAGGGGGCATAGGTTTAAGGTGCGAGGGGCAAGGTTTGGAGGAGATGTACGAGGCAAGTTTTTTACCCAGAGGGTAGTGGGTGCCTGGAATTCGCTGCCGGAGGAGGTAGTGGAAGCAGGGACAATAGTGACATTTAAGGGGCATCTTGACAAATACATGAATAGGGTGGGAATAGAGGGATACGGACCCAGAAAGTTTAGAAGATTTCAGTTCAGACAGGCAGCATGGTCGGCACAGGCTTTGAGGGCCGAAGGGCCTGTTCCTGTGCTGTACTTTTCTTTGTTCTTTGTTCTTCGTGGTTAGCACCGTTGCTTCACAGTTCGAGGGTTCCAGATTCGATGCCCAGCTAGGGTCACTGTCTGTGCGGATTCTGCATGTTCTCCTTTTGGGTTTCCTCCGGGTGCTCCGGTTTCCTCCCACAAGTCCCGAAAGACGTGCTGTTTGGTGAATTGGGCATTCTGAATTCTCCCTCTATGTACCCAAACATGCGCCGGAATGTGCTAACTAGGGGCTTTTCATAGTGACTTAATTGCAGTGTTAATGTAAGCCTACTTGTGAGAATAAAAATTATTATTATTATGGAGGGGGTGGGTGGTTACTCTGGCTGCCGACTTCTGTTCCGTGGTCTTGTCTGTTCCCAGTGGCCCTGCAGAGGGAGCATGCGGTACCCGCCGGAATGCTTGACACCTTCCACACCCAGTGGATACCTCAGCGGACAGAGTGTTTCAGAGACACTGGGAACAATATTCTGGTTCAGTTAGGAAGGTTCCCGACACTTTTGTTGGGGCTTCTAGATGATTTTGGTATTTTATTTTGACTGGACCCATGCTTGGGGAAAGCAAGAGAGGAAAGAAGGTTCGATAGAAACTCGAATGGTCTGTTGTGAATTTCTATCCTATTCTTACAGTGATCATTTTTGTAAACTTCTTTTTCAGACATTAGAACGGGAGGATTGGCAGCTGGGCAACTCGAGCCAAATATAACATCAAGATCTGACAGTCACTCAATTCATTAGGATCTAAATATCACAAACTGTCAATGTGCTTGTCTGTTCTAACTGTGGGAAGAGATTTCAAACATCAGTGTGACTGGAAAAGCCCCGAGACACACACACACCTGAGTGGGAGTGTTCCAGTGAACTGACTGTGGAAAGAGCTTTAACCAGTTACACAGCCTGAAAAATCATCTTGTTTCCTCTTGTGGGAGAGTCTAGCACGACAGGGCATAATCTAAGAGGAAGGGGTCTCAAATTTAGGACAGAGGTGAGGAGACATTCTTCCATCAGAGGGCAGTGAATCTGTGGAATTCTTCAGCTGTGAAATATGTCTCTGGAGTTTACCATAAAAAGGCAAAGGTGAAGATGGCTTTACCCGGATGGGCCGCTTGGTGGCGCAGTGGCTCTTTCAATGAGGGGCCTTGTGTTCAGACACATCCCAGACAGGACTGGTGAGAAATATCTGTCTGGGAAAGGGGAGACAACTATAATCGGGGAAATGGAGCGGTGCCGATGGACCTGAGAGAAAGGAGTTCAGCAAAGTCTTATTTTCTTCATTTTTCATTCAATGATTATTAACATTTCAGAGAAAATATTACACAAAAGTTTATTTTGAAGTTAACAAAAGGGAACATAACGATTGAGGGTCACAGTGAGAACAGAACACACGCCCTCTGAACTGCCAAATGTATGTACAACTGTAACAGACACCAGAAAGAGAGAACAAGAGCTCAGCATAAAGGGAAGGCAACAATTGTAAATAAGGAACGAGAGAAGTTACTTATTTAGACATAACATTGAGAGAAATTACTGGCTACAATTACATTACAGCCAAAATTATCTCGTACATTTCAAACTGAAAACAGAAATACTGTCCAAGATTGTCTCAGTTACAGATGCAGAATAATAAACTGAGAGAATTTTACTGTTCGAGTCACCAAAAGGCGATATTGTATTTGTGTCACACACAGATCATAATAAACAGCTGAGGAAAATCTACAGCGTCCGAAAGTTAACCGATCACTTGATCTGTAAAAGAGAGAGAAAATAATGAAGCAGATGTTTATGATCTGGGACATTGATGTCAGAGTTTTTAATCAATCAAACATTTAGAGATTTTTGAAACGGCTTCTGTCAGTTTGAAGTGTGAGTGGATTGAATCTTCTCACCTTCACCAGAGTGACTGCAGCGCTGTAGGAAATGCTCAGGAAGAACAGGGTGATGAATGTGGAAGCGGTTGTCCAGATGTTCCCGTTATCATCCTCATCGTCTTCAGTCCAGGTGTGGTCTGTGGTATCTATGAGGATAGAGCCGAATAAATATAATCAGATTGTTTATTCATCCAGGATATGTTTTTAATATTCTCATTTCATTTTATCCCGCTGCTAATTCATTCTTTAATATATTTGTCATTGCATATCTACTGTTGAGTTCATGACACTCAGAAATCGATCTCTGTAACCTTTTTCTTCCAATTAAGGGGCAAGATAGATTGGCCAATCCACCTACCCTGCACATCTTTGGGTTGTGGGGGTGAGACCCACGGGTCACGGAGAGACTCAACTGGGACTGAGACCCAGGAGCGGGATCAACCCCAGGTCCATCGTGGCGTGAGGCAGCAGTGTTAATCAAAGAACAAAACAGCACAGGAACAGGCCCTTCGGCCCTCCAAGCCCGTGTCGACCATGCTGCCCAAAGATTGAAAGGCAAGTGGTACATAGAACATACAGGCCCATCGAGTCTGCACCGACCCACGTCCACCCATTCCCCGTAACCCAATAACCCCTCCTAACCTTTTTGGTCACTATGGGCAATTTATCATGGCCAATCCACGTAACCTGCACGTCTTTGGACTGTGGGAGGAAACCGGAGCACCCGGAGGAACCCACACAGACACGGGGAGAACGTGCAGACTCCGCACAAACAGCGACCCAGCGGGGAATTGAACCTGGGACCCTAGCGCTGTGAAACCACAATCCTATCCACTTGTGCTACCGTGCTGGTGAGAAACCACTTTTACACCGTGCCGCCATTGCCTGACATTTGTCTTTGTTCTTTATCTTTTGCGTCTGTGTAGATGCGAAATTCGTGTTTCTTTACTCTTCTTTTGTGTCCCGATGTCTTTATAAGTGTCATTGTGTGTGTTCATGTGTCAATGAGTATTGATCTGTGTATTTGTGTGTCAGCGCCTGTCTGTGAACTTTGTTTATCTTCTGTTAATGTGTATATATGAGTGTTTATTGTGTGTGTTTGTGTGTTGAAGTCTCTGTTGATATATTAATGCCTGTGTTAATATAAGTTTATACTTCACTGCTCAGTAATAAAAGTGTTAATGTGTCTTTATACGTTCAACATGTATGTCAGTGTCTTAATATTTGTGTCTGGATAAGTGCGTTTGTGTGTGTGTGTCTGTGTTGATGCGTGTATTTCATCATAGAATCATCATCATATAATCTACTGTGCCGAACGAGGCCATTCGGCCCATTCAGTCTGCACCGACCCTCCGAAAGAGCACTCTACCTGGACGCATGCCCCTGCCCTATTCCCAGAACCTCGTAACCCCACCTAACGTTGTGGGCACTAAGAGGTAACAGAGCATGGCCAATCCACCTAACCTGCACAGCATTGGACTGTGGCAGGAAACTGGAGCACGCGGAGGAAACACGGACACGGGAGAACGTGGAAACTCCACACCGACAATCACCCAAGGCTGGAATTGAACCCGGGGTTATGGCGCTGTGAGGCGGCAGTGCTATTTATGCGTTGATGATTGTTTATAACTATCTATTGGTGTGTACTGATGCCACTATGTGTATTCATATGTGTTCGTGTTGATGTGTGAACGAGTCTGCTAATATGTGTCTACGTGAGCCCATTAGTGTGTTCATGTGGATTATTGTCTCTGTTTGAATGGAAATATTTCTGTCATCGTGAAATTGTGCTAATGTACATGTTATTGGTTACATTTGTGTTTCATATTCTTCTGTCAGCCTGCTTGTCTGGTTTTATATGTTTGTGTATCTGTGTGGACATGTGGTCGTATATGTCTGTGTACATTTGTGTAGCCGCTTGTGTGTGTGGATTTGTGTGTGGATGTGCACGTGTGCCTGTGTGTATAAACGGGTGCTTTTTGTGTTTATGTGCATGTTTGTGAATTTTTGCGCACGTTTGCGTGTGTTTTTGTGTCAAAATATGTGTGGTTCGCTGTGCCTGGGTGTATGTTTATGCATGTGTTTCTGTGTGTGTGTTTGTGTCTACGTGTGAGCGTGTGTATGTTTGTGGGTCTGTGTGCATGTGTGTGTAGTGTCTGTGTCTTTGTCTGTGTATTTGTATCAGCTGCCTGTAGCGTTGCCAGTTGTCGGTATTATTGATACCGAGGTAGAATATGTTGAACTTTCTGCTATAAATGTGTTTTCTGTGAGATGCAAGGTGACATCAGGTGACCGAATGCAAAAATACAAGGAGGTGCCTCAGGAGAGAACAGTGAAAACCCAGGGAGAATTCAATCACCAGTCTGGATTTGGATTATGGGGAATCGGTCTCAGCAGACGGATAAGAGGAACAAGGGTGCTAAAAAAATACATCGTTATCATGATGATCTTTTAAACCCTTCAGCCAGTAAGCTACATGACGTCTTGTAATGCCAGTAACTGAGTTCTTAGTCTGGAGAACCGTTTACTTCCAAACTCCCTGCTTGGAGACTGGGATGATATTGAGTTAATAATCTCCCTCTCTCTGGTCAGCTCAGCAAATTGCCTTTGGGTTCTCCCTGCTGGAGGTGGAGAGACAGAGAGTTCACTCATCATCTTCCTCCTCGTTTGGTCGGGAAAGTGGAGGTAAAATGTGTTAATATTGCCCCTTTGCTCTCTTTGTTGGGGAAGTGTGGGTACAGTGGATTAAATAATGCCGCTCCACTCATTGTTGGAAGCATGTGTACAGTGGATTAACTCAGGCCCCCGCCGTCTCTTTGTTGGGGGAAGTAGGGGTACAGTGTGTTAACTAATACCCCTCCCCTCTCTTTGTTGGGGAAGTGTGGGTACAGTGCATTAAGTAATGCCCCCTTCCTCTCTTTGCTGTGGAATTGGGTTACAGTGGATTAACTAATGCCCCTGCCCTTTCTTTGTCGGGGAAGTGGAGTAAGTGGATTAACTAATACCCCTCCCCTCTCTTTGTTGGGGAAGTGTGGGTACAGTGGATTAACTAATGCCCACCCCCCTCTCATTGTTGGAAGCGGGTGTACAGTGGATTAACTCAGGCCCCTCCCCTCTCTTTGCTGTGGAATTGGGTTACAGTGGATTAACTAATGCCCCTGCCCTTTCTTTGTCGGGGAAGTGGAGTAAATGGATTAACTAATGCCCCTCCCCCTCTCTTTGCTAGGGAAGTGGGGGTACAGTGGATTAACAATTTTCCTTTCCCCTCTCTTTGACTGGGGATTGTTGGTCCATGTTTCTGTGTGACCCTCAATTCAGTTCCCAGTGGGTGTGATACACCAACTTAAAGCTGACATTGATTTTAAAGGGATGGACAATGGGAGAAGCAGGAACACCGAGATCTAAATGTGATGTGTTTGTTTGTCTGTAATGGGAAATTGTCCGATTTCTCCTCAGCGGGGGGGGGAAATTCCGTGAAGATATTTTGCTGAATCCTGGAATGAATGAGCTCTGTCTCTGACCCAGGGTGTATCTGAGCTGGAGCTCTGGTTGTATCAGACTTGGGGCTGAGACCTGTAGAAATCCGGGTCTCATTGAACAGATCTAATATCAGCAAAGTGGAAGCTCCATTAATTAAGCGGCTGTGCATTTAAATCACAATTGGAGGAAATCACATTTATTATTTTTATTTTATTTCGAAATGCAATTGATAGATTCTCATTGACATGAATTAACGGTATCCATCAGAGCGAGGGAAATGTTCACAAAACTGGGTTTACCGCTGGATTTATCAACCGTTCTGTTGATGATCTTCAAGGGGATGGCTTCATGTCCCACCACACAGGAGTAAGAAGCGCCGCTGGCCCACTCCTCCGCTGCAATGGATAACAGGCTGTACATGAAGAAGGAGTTATTGCCGTTCTCCGCCATCACCTCGGTGTTCTTGTAGTTCCCGGGATTCACCGGCTTGTCATTGACGGTCTACTTGACGAAGATCTCTCGGGGGGAGAAACCTCTCACTAAGCAGCTGAGGGAGACGAATCTCTGAGCGGAGACGTCTTCAGCCGAGGGCAGGAGGACAGAGACGGACGGTTCCCGCGGATTGGGATCTGCAGAAAATGTACAAAAATGTCAGTAAAATGGGGAATTCCGGAGACAATGGAACCGCGGGTTAGATGTGAGAGAAATGTGTTTTGTGTTGGATTTTAAAGGTTTCCATTTCCCAGTTTGGGATCTGTCCGGTTTCCCAGCTCGGAGCTGAGGTGGACACAAGCCTTTACCCTGAGAATTTACGGATATTGGATTCGAAAGTTTCAGAATGTGTACAGCAGGGGAACGGACCATTCGGCCCGCCTGTTCTGTGCTGGTGTATAAACTCCACTCCAGGCTCCGCCCACCTTACTCCCAAAGGATTGGAAAACTGCCAATGTAACACCCTTATTCAAAAGGGGAGGGTGTCAAAAACAGGTAACTATAGGCCAGTGACCTTAACATCTGTCAGTGGAAAACGGTTAGAGTCCATTATAACGGATCCAATAGCTGAGCATTTAGAAATACACAATATAATCAAACAGAGACAGCACGGCTTCGTGAAGGGGAAATCATTGCCTGACAAATGTATTGCCCTTATTTGAGGTGATAACGAGAAGGCGAGAGAGAGGGGGGCCAGTAGATGTAATATACATGAATTTCAAAACTGTGTTTAATAAGTGAATGTTCTATTCCCACGTTTGCAGATGACAAAAAATAGGTAGAAAGGCAAGTGGTGAGGATTACAGAAAATACACAGAGGGACCGAGAATGTGAGGTTAGACACTTTGGTAGGAGGAAGAACATAACGGAATATTATTCAGATGGAGAAAGACTGGAGAAAGCTGAAGTAACGGGGGAATTGGGGGTCCTCGAGCAAAAACCACACAAAGCAAGTTCTGCCGGTAATATGGAGACAAATTGAATGTTGACATTCATTTCAAAAGGAATAGAATATAAACATGGGGAAGTCTGGCTAAAACTATACAAGGCATTAGTTAGACTGCACCTGGTATACTTTGAACAGTCTCGGCGCCCTTATCTAAGGAAGACAGATTGGTTTTGAAGGCAGTCCAGAGAAGGTTCACGAGGTTGATCCCGAGTATGGAGGGATTTTCTTATGAGCTGAGGTTAAGTAGGCTGGGCTGTACTTATTGGAGTTTAGAGGAATGAAGGCGACCTAATTGAGATATGAAAGATTCTCAGGGAGTTCCTTAGGATAGATGCTGAGGGGTTGTTTTCCCCTGTGGGAGCGTCTAGGACCAGCGTGCATGATCACAAAGTGAGGGTTCGCCCATTTCAGACAGAGATGAGGTGGAATTTCCTCTCTCCGAGAGTAGTGAAGCTGTGGAATTATTTAAGCCGGGGGGCTGTAGATTCTGGGTTGTTCAGTATGTTCAAGGCTGAGGGAGACATACTTTAAATCTGTGAATGCGTCAAGAGATATGGGGGTAAGGCGGGAAAGAGGGGTTTAAGATGATCACATCAGATCAGTCATGACCTCACTGCAGGCTGGACCGGTGTTGATGGGCCCAATGGCCAACGTCTGTTCCTAAGTCTTGTGGTCTACGGTCGCGCTCCATCTAAACCCAATATCACTGTTGGGTTTCATTGTTCATTCATCTGCATATCAATTTCCCCCTTAAACTCTAAACGCCCAGAGTATTTAGTTAGTGGAATTACCAATCAGAATGGACCATAAATACACTGAATGCTAAAGACTGACCGCTGCACTGACACTGGAAATAGACACAATGACTCACTTACTGCTTCAGTCTCACCGCTCACCTATTTTTTTGTGGATTGAAATTCTTAAAGGAGTTGGCAGGTCCTGGTGGCTCGCCACACAGTCAAACACAGCCCCACTCAGCCAGGCTTGTGTGGAGATGTTTAATTTGTTGACCACGCTCTCAGCATCTGCCCCAGGCTGCTCGGCAATCTCTGATTTCAGCGGCTTCTTTGCTTCACTCCAGGACACGTTGACTCCATAAGGAGCATTCGAAATGACGCAGGTTAAGGTTACAGTCGCCTCCAGTAAGACCTGTTCTATTGGTGGCGGCAGTATTGTTACTGACGCATCAGTGCAAAGGGGAGAATCTGTGAATGAAAAAAGTGGAAATCAACCCAAGTTTGATCTTCAGAATCAGGGCAGCAGTATTCAGCCTGAACTCTAAATGGGAATGAATCAACTTCGAAACATCAACCTCTAAATAATCAACTTCGAAACATCAACCTCTAAAGACCGCCTTTAATCTTCTATAGACAATGGA
Source organism: Scyliorhinus torazame (assembly GCF_047496885.1). NCBI lineage: Eukaryota > Metazoa > Chordata > Chondrichthyes > Carcharhiniformes > Scyliorhinidae > Scyliorhinus > Scyliorhinus torazame. The sequence goes on from NC_092711.1 coordinate 68,505,132, forward strand.
AAATCAGGTTGGTTTGTGAAAACTATTCTCATTGTGAAATACAGTCAGCCCCGATATCATTCTAACGAATCAGCATTTCAGCATTCCCAATACAAATATTCCATTCCTGATCTCAGGAACGAAGTACTGGCGGCTGATCCATAAATAGGTTGGATGAACCTTCCAACACTTTCCCCCGGAGCTGTTATCAGTTAAGTGTTTGAGACACCCACTGACTCTCCAATATAATCAGCTGTCTCAGGATAAAGCTGGTATCAAGTCCACCAGGGGCTGGTTTAGCACAGGGCTAAATCGCTGGCTTTTAGAGCAGACCAAGGCAGGCCACCAGCGCGGGTCCAATTCCCATACCAGCCTCCCCGAACAGGCGCCGGAATGTGGCGACTAGGGGCTTTTCACAGTAACTTCATTTGAAGCCTACTTGTGACAATAAGCGATTTATTTCATTTCATTCATCCACCTCACTCATTCAATTACTTCAAATTATACGGATACATTTATTTCTATATTCATAAAATCGTGAATGATAAGCAACCCTCATGCAGCTCTTACATCAGAATGAAACACAAACGACGTGGCAGTAAATTAGAAGTTGTTCTGTGCTTTGTACTAACTTCAGTAAATTCCTGATTTGGATTAACATCAGAGTGCAGATTTATTGCTTCCTCTGTTTGTGTCACTTACCAGACGCGGTGATGTTTTGACTTTGGGTGCCCTCTTGATGAGTGACCTGGCAGGTATAGACCGCTTTGCTGAACCATTCCCGAGCGGAGACTGTCAGCCGACTGCTCGCCGAGAAGTTCCCGTTCACTTCACAGGCGGGAGAGGTGACAATTCCTGAACCCATGGCTTGTCCATTCTTCAGCCACCGTTATTGACTTTGGACGGAAATCGTTGATTGAACAGACCATGGTTGCAAATTTCTGTCTTGAGATTTCTTCATTAGAACTCACGGTGAGAACATTTGGATGGATGTCAGGTAGAGGACCTTCAAGAAACACAAGTTAGACATTTCTTGAAGAAGATGTTGGAACGAATAAAATGACTAATTATATTTGAACAGTTTCTCTGTGGTCACTATTTCTCGCAGGAATCAGAACAATGCAGAGAACCATAAATGTGTTATGACCAAAGATGTAAATAAAGCAATCAAAGCGTCAGTTTCTCACAGTTTCCACAACACTTACATTTCATTCCAATGCTCTTGTCTGAGCCGCTGTGTCGAACCTCACAGCTGATTTTGCTGCATCCCCCCTCTGACTCGGTGATGGTTAACTGGCTGCTCAGGGTGTAGGTTCCCTTCTTGTTTCTCACTGACGGGTATTTCTTAACTCCAATGGTGATCAGCGGCCCATCTTTCTTCCAGGTAAGGCTGGTGGTTTCTGGGGAATAGTCCATCGCTAAACAGCCGTAGGTCACGGAGCCGTCGGTGTTGTGTTGCTGTCAGGAGGAGACCAGGCTGTAGAGAGTGGGTGGAGACGGTGTCGCTGGGGGAGAATGGTCCATTGGACAAGTTAGACTCTGGTATTTGTAATTTTTAAGTAAACATATATTTCAAATTTGTCTGGAACTATGAACTGATCCCAGCATTTTCGCAATAAATCCTACATCCACATTTAAGCTCCGATTAGTTCTACTGCTTGTGGATCACCACTGTTTTGTCCCCTCTTTAGAAACACACATCTCTTTCTCCATCTCAGTCACATGACAAAACTGTCATTTTGATGCCATCCATCTGAATGGTGTTTCCCCATTATTTCAGCCACCATGTAAAATAAAATTCAAATGGCCCATAGTCCCGGAGACTGCTCTGTCCTTTTGAAAGCTGACTGGTGGTGATTTAACCTGAGGGCCACCATACCTCAGGCGAGAGGCAAGATTGAGAATGTGGGTCTTGATGAATAACTTCAGCCGGTCCAGAAATTGAACCCACGCTATCGGGATCGCTCTTCATCGCGAACCAGCCGTCCAGCTAGCTGAACTGTGTACGTCACAATCCATATGTGTACGTCACAATCCAGCTAACTGAGCTGCGTACGTCACATTCCAGCTAACTGATCTGGGTACGTCACAATCCAGCTGACTGAGCTGTGTTCGTCACAATCCAGCTGACTGAGCTGTGTACGTCACAATGTAGCTAACTGAGCTGTGTACGTCACAATCCAGCTAACTGAGCTGTGTACGTCACAATCCAGCTGACTGAGCTGTGTACGTCACAAATCAGCTAACGGAGCTGTGTACATCACAATCCAGCTAACTGAGCAGTGTACGTCACAATCCAGCTAACTGAGCTGTGTATGTCACAATCCAGCTAACTGAGCTGTGTACGTCACAAATCAGCTAACTGAGCTGCGTACGTCACAATCCAGCGAACTGAGCAGTGTACGTCACAATCCAGCTAACTGAGCTGTGTACGTCACAATCCAGCGAACTGAGCAGTGTACGTCACAATCCAGCTCACAGAGCTGTGTACGTCACAATCCAGCTAACCGAGCTGTGTACGTCACAATCCAGCTAACTGAGCTGTGTACGTCACAATCCAGCTAACTGAGTTGTGTCATAAATAATATTCCGTTATGTTCTTCCTCCTACCAAAGTGTCTAATCTCACATTTTCCAAGATTCTGTTCCATCTGCGAAGTTTGTACGTCACAATCAACAGCACTTGTGATGAAGAAGTTGTCTCTTCATTTCTATCATTACAACTTTGGAAATTGCCTGATTCAAGCTGACTGCTGCTCCTTCATTTCTCTCCCTCATTATTCCCCAATCCCCAAAACAAAGAATTCGACTTTGCTTCAAGAAATGTACTTATGTAATTACAATAAAACTCTTAATTTGAGTAATTGCAACATTCTCTAATTTTAGGATCATGCACAGTGACAGCAGGAGTCGGCCATTCGGTCCGTCGAGCCTCCTCCCCCATTCAATAAGCTCCTGGCTGTGCTGATTATGGTGTTAACTCGGCATTCCGCCTGTCATTGAGACCGGACTGCCTGCAATCCCCCCGCACCCCGCCCCGCGCTCTCTGAGCGTTCCCCATCTCTCTGCGATTCCCGCTGGATCACTGCACCTTTCTCCTGCTCCCTTCGCTTTATTTAAGCTCTCTGCATTTGACCACAGCTCTCTGCGCTTTCCTCCATCTCCTTGTGCTTTGCCCATATGCTCTTCACTTTTCCCGGTTCGTTGGAAGTTTTCCCGGTTCCTGACGCTTTCCGCGGCCTCTTTGAGCTTTTCGCCAGTATTTTGCACTTTACCCCGATTCTTATCGTCCATTCAATGGACTTTCTTCGGAACACTGCTATTCCCTCAGCTCTCTGCGCCTTCCACCAGCTCTCTGCATCTTCCCCTCGCTCACTCCGCTGTCTACCAGCTCTCTGCCCTTTGCTACAGCTCCCTGTGCTTTCCCCAGCATCTCTGCCCTGTCCCCCACATCTCCGCCCTGTCCCCCACATCTCTGCCCTGAGACCCACATCTCTGCCCTGAGACCCACATCTCTGCCCGGTCCCCACATCTCTGCCCTGTCCCCACATCTCTGCCCGGTCCCCACATCTCTGCCCGGTCCCCACATCTCTGCCCTGTCTCCACATCTCTGCCCGGTCCCCACATCTCTGCCCTGTCCCCACATCTCTGCCCGGTCCCCACATCTCTGCCCGGTCCCCACATCTCTGCCCTGTCCCCACATCTCTGCCCGGTCCCCACATCTCTGCCCGGTCCCCACATCTCTGCCCTGTCCCCACATCTCTGCCCTGTCCCCACATCTCTGCCCTGTCCCCCACATCTCTGCCCTGTCCCCACATCTCTGCCCGGTCCCCACATCTCTGCCCGGTCCCCACATCTCTGCCCTGTCCCCACATCTCTGCCCGGTCCCCACATCTCTGCCCTGTCCCCACATCTCTGCCCGGTCCCCACATCTCTGCCCTGTCCCCACATCTCTGCCCGGTCCCCACATCTCTGCCCGGTCCCCACATCTCTGCCCTGTCCCCACATCTCTGCCCTGTCCCCACATCTCTGCCCGGTCCCCACATCTCTGCCCTGTCCCCACATCTCTGCCCGGTCCCCACATCTCTGCCCTGTCCCCACATCTCTGCCCGGTCCCCACATCTCTGCCCGGTCCCCACATCTCTGCCCTGTCCCCACATCTCTGCCCTGTCCCCACATCTCCGCCCTGTCCCCACATCTCTGCCCTGTCCCCACATCTCTGCCCTGTCCCCACATCTCTGTGCTTCCCCCCATTCCTGCCCTGTCCCCCACATCTCTGACTTGTCGTCACATTTCTGCCCGATCCCCACATCTCTGCCCCGTCCCCCACATCGCTGTGCTTCCCCCCACTCCTGCCCTGTCCCCCACATCTCTGCCTTGTGCCCACACCTCTGTCCTTTCCTCACATTTCTGTCCTTTCCCCACATCTCTGCCCTGTCCCCCCATCTCTACACTGTCCCCACATCCCTGTGCTTCCCCCCTATTTCTGCCCTGTCCCCCACGTCTCTATGTTTTCCTCCCATCCCTGCCCTATCCCTCACCTCCTTGCTCTTTCCCCGGCCCTGGCAGTTTGCCCGCCTCCGGCGCTTTCTCCCGGCTGTCTGAACTATCCTCCGTCGCTCGCCAATGGGCAGCACGGTAGCCTTGTGGATAGCATAATTGCTTCACAGCTCCAGGGTCCCTGGTTCGATTCTGGCTTGGGTCACTGTCTGTGCGGAGTCTGCACATCCTCCCCGTGTGTGCGTGGGTTTCCTCCGGGTGCTCCGGTTTCCTCCCACAGTCCAAAGATGTGCAGGTTAGGTGGATTGGCCATGATAAATTGCCCTTAGTGTCCAAATTGTCCTTAGTGTTGGGTGGAGTTACTGGGTTATGGGGATAGGGTGGAGATGTTGACCTTGGGTAGGGTGCTCTTTCCAAGAGCCGGTGCAGACTCGATGGGCCGAATGGCCTCCTTCTGCACTGTAAATTCTATGATGAAAAAATCCCGGGCCACACAGTCACATTCCGGCGCCAGTCGTGCTCATGTCTCGCTCCAGTTCTCCCTTTCTCTCTCATTGCAGACATTCCCTCGCTGATTTAGGGACCTTGCATAAGAGAGAAGAGTGAGTAGGGTAGGAGAGTGAGTGCGGGTGAATGAGTGTGGTGGTATGTAATAGGGGTCATGTGGTACCTGTGAAGCCGAGAGGCTACCCGGGTCCTGGTTGGATCTGCCGACTTCTGGCTTCGCCCTGAAGGTGGAGTATAAGAGCTCGAGCTTCTCCCCGCAGCCTCATTCTGTTGCTGAGCTGCTGGGGACAAGTCTCGCTTAATAAAGTCTAGATCGGCTTCATCGCTTCTCGTCTTGCGTATGTCATTGTGCGCTACAATTTATTAAGTGAGCTTAAAAGACTATGGAGCTCCAGATCGCCCCGGAGTGCCTGCGGATTAGCCCCCACGCAACGAACTAGCAAGCATGCTTTGAACGCTACCTTCGAACGGCCCCCGGCCGGATCACGGAAGAGCAGAAAATGCAGGTCCTGCACTCGAGGGTGAGCCCGGAAATTTACTCACTAATAGAAGACGCAGAGGATTTCCCGACAGCGCTCGCATTGCTGAAGGGCATCTACGTTCGGCCCATAAACCAGGTCGACGCGCGCCACCAACCCGCGACGAGACAGAAAAGTCCCGGAGAATCGCTCGAGGAATTCTACGGCGCGCTGATAATTTTGGGACGAGGCTGCAACTGCCTGCCAGTGAACGCGATCGAACACACGGACCTGCTAATTCGTGATGCATTCGTGGCAGGCATGCAGTCTCCCCAAATTCGTCAAAGACTTTTAGAAAGAGATTCGCTAGGACTCTCAGAGGCACGGGCCCTTGCAGCCTCCCTTGATGTGGCCTCCCAAAACGCCCACGCCTATGGCCCCGACCGCGCGGCAGCCCCTTGGGCTCCGTGGACCCCCGTCGCGATCAACTCCCCAGCACCCCCACCACCCCCCCCCCCCCACACACACAAGCTTGTGCGGTTAAAGTGCCAGACCATCCCCGGGGGGGGGATGAAACACCCCTGGCAGCGCTGCCCGGCCCGCGCAGCTACTTGTAAGAGCTGCGGCAAAAAGGGCCATTTCGCGGCAGTGTGCCGGTCCCGGGGGGTCACCGCAATCCCCGGAGAAGAACGAGGACAGCACATCCCAAACACCCCCCCCCCCCAACCCAGCGCCCCATGTGCGACCCGCGGGCGCCGCCATTTTGGGTCCAGGGCACCCAAATGAATATCTCCCCCTAGCTCCCCTCCACCCCCATCCTATCCTCTCCCCCTCTCGGTGTTGGTTTATTTCTGGGATCCACTGCCTTTCTGCTGTAATGTGATTGACGGCACAGGCATATATAGGGATATTTATATTTGTGTACTGGTATTTCTCTATATGTGTGTCATATTGAGATCACTTCTACCTTTGCTGCTACTCAGATTCTCTCCAATCAGACGGAACATGAATATTGCAAGCTGCCCGGATGTTGACTGTGTATCAGGATCGTCAGGATAGATCGTATTGATGTGTGACGTCAATATCCTCTTCAACCCTCATTTCAGCGTCCAAGTGTTCCACTGGGTCTTGGTGGCTCCAGTCTGACAGAAACGGACTGAAATCAATAATAATTTCAAAATTCAGAATCAGCCTAATTTTGACCAACGTAACGGTCACCCGCACCATAATCATTATTATTTAATTAACAATAATATCTGGTTACACAGTGAGTGGAGAATGGGGGTTTTGCAGTGAAGGAAATACTGAGTAGAGAGATCATAAGGAGGAGAGCGAGAGGCGGTTCCCGCTATAGTTCCTGAATCAATCGCTCTTCGGCGCAGGCAATTATCTGTCATAGCAGAAATCCAGATTCAGGTCCCACTGCACTGAGATCCAACAAGACACAAGAATCGAGCAGCGGCAGCAATGTCGAGGATATCACAATGG